>NC_142050.1:14422500-14612500 GCF_982192425.1 Myodes glareolus
ATTTTTAATCATGTCTCCAATTACATATAACTCGTAAAATAATAATTCAAAAGTGTTTATTTTTATGTAACTTAGCAGCAAATACAGTGGTCCTCAAGAAACTAAAAGAGGTTCTATTTGTCTTTTAGATACATCCCATTATCCAAGGGTTAATTTTCAGTCACGTTCTCTTACAAATGCAAAATCGATATAATCTTGTAATCACAAGACAGCTAGATCCTGGGAAATGTTGCTAACTGTGTTTTTACAGGTAATTTATTTACTTATGATCTCTGGAATTCTTTAACTTCTTAAAGCCTGTGGTTTCAGAGTTTATTCCAAGGAGTGTGCAAACTCACAATATTTTCGTACCTTCTTTTAGCTATCTGGAAACAAAGAAAAATGATTTCAAAGAGCTCGATGCTTTTCTACGAGACCACCATTTTTCTTTATTCATTAATAAGCAAGCTGTAGCTGTTGTCGCTTACAAACACACAACAGTTCAAACTTTTTTTTTCTTTACCATGTCATATAATAAATTGAAAAAAAATCAGATGTATGGGAGTTTTCCATATGTATTATCAACCAGTAATGTATAGTTTCTATTAGGCTCCTAAGAATGCCTTGTGAATTCTCAAGTCTTAGAAATCACATATCTGAAAGGAAGTTCAGAGTTAGGCATGGTGCTGCACATCTTTAATCCTAGCATGTCAGAGGCAAAAGCAGATAGACCCATGTGAGATCAGGAACAGCCCAGATTATGCAATAAGTCCCAGCCTCGTGTGTGTGTGTGTGTGTGTGTGTGTGTGTGTATGCCCGTGTCTGTTTTCTGTTTTGTGCCTCCCTCTAGTGAAATTTACTCGCCTAATCAAAAGTATTTCTTTCTAGATAGAAAAATGACCAGGACTAGAAATTTGTAGCTTTATCTTAGACATTAGGAAATATATACCTTGCTCCTCTCACACTGGGTTATGCTGTCTAGGAACAGCCTGTAACTCCAAGCAGATCCTCCCACACTGGACAATGTGGATATCTATAAGGGAGCCTTTGACTACAAGCAGAAGACTTCAGTCTACCAATATTTAGAAGCTGTAATGAAGAGATAGACATTTCCCCTCTTTGGTTGTATTTTATTTCTTCCTTCTCACCTTTCATTCTGGTCTTCTTTGCCACGAAAGGCAGAAGAGCCATAGCCATTTGGACAGTGATGAGGGCCCTAGTGTCAGAAGTCACACACCAACAGTGTTGTGTGGTGCTAATTCTGGTAATTCTTGGTAGCATCCTGTAAACTTATTATCATACCCACATATCATACTTAAATGGTCACATGCTCAAGTAATGGTTGAGCCAGGATTTTATCTCTTTTATTTCTGTACCTTTGTTTTATAGCAAAAATCATTCCTGAAAGAGGTTTGTTTGGAAAGCGTCTTTGTGAGTTTATGTACACATGCATGTAGACGCTGGCCTCTGTGGACTCACATGGACCAGAAGAAGGTGTTGAATCCGTTGGAGACGGAGATGCAGGTAATTTCAGAGTTCCAAACTCCAGTCCTCATGATGGAGCAGCAACTGCTTTAAGTAACGGAGCTTTCACGCTTAAGGAAAAGGAATGGGACGAGTGGGACAAATGTGAAGCACAGACAATAGCCCTGGTGATAATAGTAACTGTTCTCAAACTGTAACTAAGCGTGGTGAGGTAGGAGAGGAAGCATTGTCCCTGCATTGCCAGTGACATTAGAGATGATGTTCATAGCGTGAATCGCACCGTTGAGCAATCAGTGTGCTCACATCAGCCCTAGAGAACCTTCAGTAAGCAGGCTGCTGAGAAAAGATATTCACTGAAAGAGAACTGGTGACCTGGATAGGATCATGAATACAATGTATATATGTATGCATGTATATATGTATGCATTTATGTATGTGCATACAGTAGAAAAACCTTTTCTGCTGTTGGTACTTTCTAGCCATTCCCCCACCCCCTTTTTTTCCTTCATAGAATTCACCACTACATCTGACTGCGAGGGTGAACTATGGAGTCAAAAAGCTTACCTTCAAATTCTTACCCTTACAAGTATTGTAACATAGGCGGGCATCATTGTCTCTCTGAACTTCCACATCCTCATTTGTTAAACAGAGGAAAGGATAGCAATCAACTCAAAGACTTCTTTGGGATGTTAGATGAATTATAGTTTAAAAGATACTTCAAACAACACCATCCAAGAGTGGTTTGCTTACTCCTACTCAAATCTTTCGACTTTACTTCCGTAGCCACTGGCTTAGTTGACTTCTTTGCATTTCCTGCCTGGACAGCTCTTATTGCCCCCAAGATCCCTTGTTTCAAATTAATCAGTAACTAACAGGTTAACACTATGGACACATCATTTGTTTAGAAGCCAAACCTGAAGCACCTCTCTGGTCAAATTTCTTCACAAATTCCTCTTTTCTGACCTCTCCTCCAAGCTATAGGATACCACCTTGACTGCATGATTTTCTACACACTTGTGTTATTTAGAATATGGAGTTCTCGTGATCCAATGCCTCAACTCCAAAATTTTACAAGTGCCATGTTCATGAGCACATACGTCAGTGGTGATTTTATACTGTAGTAAGTTTGTATGTACATACCAAATCTGTCTTCTGTGAAAGTTTCTTGGATGGTTTTAGTTCCCGCTTCCTTCTTCCAACCATAGCAGTCATACCACACTGTATTTGAATTATGAGTTTATATATCTTCTTAAGATGAAGTTCTTAGGAACGAGTTCAATAAATAACACCCCCTAAGTTTGTGCTTGAAAGTCAGATAAATGATCATTGAATTTATACCTGAATTCCTTTCCTGTAAGTCAGCTTAATTACACCATTATTGCAAGTTCATCCATTATTTCTTTTGGTTAAAATAAACGTTTAACTCACATAAAGTAAAATTTCATAGAATCTAAAATTATGTCCACTCAGGGTTGCCAAGAATAATTCCTAAAAGCCAGCATTGCATAACACAGTAGCTCCGTGGAACACATGATTAACATGGGATTTGTATTTCTCAAGAAAATTTTAATTCCCTCCTTAGACATCTTGTATTGGAAACTCTAGGGATAAGGCTCTAAAATCCATGTTCTACTAAACCCTCAAAATGACTCTGATACAGCTCTTCAGTTTGAGAACATAAGGAGTAATTAGACTATTGAGCCAGACTGCCTGGACTCAATTATCAGTGTTACCCATTATCAGACAGCAGAACGTTTCTTAACCTCTCTGTCTCTACTGCTTCTTGTATAAAATGAGAATGATCATAACTAGGGCTTTAGAATGAGGAAATGAGGTACTACACAGATGGCACTTATGGCGCTTAATCAGTTAGTGACAATAAGTAGCATCTCTTAGTCTTGCAGAACTAGTATCCTCATGAAACACCCTCTCAAAGGGATGCTCTTCAGATTTCCTAGTTCTTCAGATTTCATACTCAGATTCTTTCCTTGTTGTCTTCCTTTCCTTTCTTTTTCTTTTTCTTTTCTTTTTTTTTTTTTTTTTTTTTTTTTTTTTTTTTTTTTTTTTTTTTTTTTGAGTGGGAACTGGACCCGAACCCCTTGGATACTAGTCAATCACTCTCTCACTGAACTGCACATTCAGGTTTCCACAGAATATTTTAATGCTGCTCAATACATCACCAGATGAAAATTTAATGGAACAGGAAATAGGACCCCCCTAGTTTACTGAGGGTCATTTCACCTCTTCGTAATCAGGAAGCATGAATGATACCCAATCACATGAGATTTTGTAAGTCAACCAAAGGCAGATGTTTGTCCTATTTCATTAGTTGGCTTGTGTCTAATGGATGCTACTTTTGGTTTTGAAATATATCCTTATAGTTTCTCTAATTCCTTTCTATTTTCTTTAATAATATTGTCTTATAATAGTAATAGCTTGTTAGAATTAGTACCATTTAAAAACTGAAGGCATTTTCAAACTTTAAGAAAACAAAATTATTTCAAAAATTGTTTCAGAATAGGACCTTTTTTGTAGCCTAGGCTAGCTTTGATCTTGTGATGCTCATGCCCCAGTCTTCTCAATACAGTGAATTTGGGTGTATACCAACAGACCCAGCTTTAAATTGAGGGAGAGAGAGAGAGAGAGAGAGAGAGAGAGAGAGAGGATTTTTAATGCTACAAAACATTTGAAATGGGCAGAGAATGTTGAAATACTAGCTTCTGTAAGTTTCTAGAAAATAAAGTATTCCGCTATTCTTTTGTTCTTAGGCTAACTTTTCAATATATTCAAATTATTTAGCATCAGTTCAATCAGGATTCTTAAGGAAATCACCTTATATCACCAGCATTGCAACGGATGTAGGTTTAAAGAAAAAAAAAACTTCTTGAAAAGTAAATAGAAGGGATTTCTTTTTCTACCATCAACAGTTGGAAAATTACATTTATATCGTGTCTATTTTTAACATTGCTTCGTTAGGACTATGCTTTTACTCTGCATTATTTTGAACAGATAGAGCATTATAGAAAACAACTGTGTTCATGTACACAGGGTAGACACAAATGTAAGTCATTTAGTTTGTGCGAGAGACTGACAAGATGGCTCAGCAGGAGTTATAATTTGCTCCCTGAAAAGCCGAGTTCAGGTGTCAGAAGCAAGTTCTCCAAGTCCCCCACGACTCTCACATTCATGTGAGGTATGCGTTCTTACACACACACAAACAAATAAGTGTACTTAAAAATTTAACAGTGTTCATCTATAAAAGTAGCCATTTTAAGGCAAACACCTTTTTTTCTGAAAATATTTATATGAACATGTTTATAATTGAAACAATCTAGTGTTCAACAGGAAATCCATTGTCCAGCACCTAGTACATAATTCCTATGTTAGAAAATGTTAAGAGAGAGAGTTCCCAACTCTCTTAGAAATCTTTCTCAATTTTTATGCTATAAATATTTACTGTGCTATCCTAGCATACTATTATATATAAAATTTGGCATTCAGAGAGTTAATAAAGAATTATAGACTTGTATTTCAGCAATGGTGTTTAAACTATTTTGAATGCATCTTAACGAGGATGTGATTGAAAAGGGAAGGGAAGGCTTGAAAGTGGTAAATAATCGTGTGATTAATACCGCGAGGAGCTGGGAAAGGCTACAGTGATGCTCATCTTTGAATAGCATATTTAATTTTAGGTATCCCAATTTAAAAAGGCAAATTAAGGAAAGTTTCACAAATTCAAAATAATTAAGGGAAAAGGTGACAGTAATTAATGAAGAAAGCTTGCAGGATCTCACTTGATAGAGCACGAAGCAGGGCTTAGAGGTACAGATGATAATTTACTGATATTTAAAGACTATGAACAATGAGAAAGATGATGATTTTCTAAAAATATTGGTACAGTGGGAATAATTAGGGATATTAAGAAGAATTTTAAAGGGGGAAATGAGAAGAACCCAAGAAGAAAATTGGGCTATAATTTGAATTTATAGTTTAGGTCTATGGCACCGAAACAAGCTGTTTCCTGAAACAGCTCCTGAGTTGACTAATTCATGTGCCTAGTGATTTTTATGTCTTTAAGTACACGAGAGGAACTAAAATTGATATTTAAGGAGGTGCAGTGGGAAAGATTTCACTCCTGGAAACCGAGAACTTTTTGACTACAAGTACCGAGGTCACTATTTCAAAACATCTGTTGTAGTGTTTGCATATTCTTCTTATATGTTGCTATATCAGTGTAAACATTATATAAAACAAGACTTCTCTGAGGACTGGAGAATTATTAACATTAGTAGAAAAGAATGTTGTGAGTTAAGTCATTGAGGTAATACTTTGGTGTGTCTCCTGACACATATATCAAACATTACGTAATTGTTGAATACAAGTATCGTGCTTAGTCTGCCCTACCACAGAAACAATGTAAACAAAGTAAAGGGGAATCCAAGGCAAATTCTGAAAGTCTGTGCTCTAATACTGGCTTCCCTTGCTGGCCAGCCAGAATCAAACCAACTTATTTTAGGCTACCCAAGTTCCCATACACGTAGTAGGGATAATGAGATCTTTTTTGCCTATCTCGGGGTACATATGAACTAGTGGAATAAGGATGATATTTTAAGCTTAAAAATTAAAAGCTCCAAACAAGTAAAATATAGTAAAATCTTATTTATTAAATAACCTCATTTAAAAAAACTTTCACCAAATAACTCATTTCTTCAAGTTCTTTGAATCTTTAAAATTGCAAATTAGCACTGTTTGGGATAAGATTAATTCACTTATCAGAGGAATTACCAGAGAAAAAATAATTTCATACTACTGCATTTTGTAATTTCAGTAATGAACTTGTAATTTATGACAGGAATATTTACAATGTTTGAATGGCTGTTTTATATTACCTTTAGAGAATAGTTTATTAGTCTACAATACTCTTTGGGGACTGGAATGATATATCAGCAGTTAAGAGCATATAATGATGCTTTTTCTTGTGGAGGACAGGAGGTGGGTTCCCAGCACCCACAGAGGTTGACTCACAACCCCACTCTACATCCAGGAGATCCAACATTCTGCTCTGACCTCTGACCTCCACAGGCATCTGTGAAAGTCTCTCCATGCTCCCCCTTTCTGCCTCTTTCTCACACACACCACAAATAAATAAAATCAAAATAAAATCTTTAAAAGACTTTTATCATATTTCATAATTCCGTGTATCACAAATTTGATGTCTCAACTGAACCATTACATTGCCTCAGCATCAACTGAGGACACTGTGTAGGATTCTGCTAATGGTTCTTATGAACTTGAGACCCCAAGAAACTTCACTAACTAGGTTTAAAATTTTTAAATTTTAAAAAGCTCTATTTTATTAAATTTATTATTATATGTGTGTGCCTGTTCACATGTGTCTATGTGTATATGTATGTGTGCATTTATATCTATGTCCATATCCTTGCCGCGTTGCCATGGCATGTGTATAGAGCCAGAAGTCACTTTGAGAGTACATTCTTTCCTTCCACCATATGAGTCCCAAGAATTGAGGTCAGGTCATGAAACCTGACAATAAGTCCTTTACCGTCAGATCTGTCTTGCAGTCCTCACAGTGCCCTTATTATATGGACAATTAAAAATCAATTAGCTTCAGTGTTAGTTATATATTTCTGTATTATCATTAATACAATTTTAAAAGAAAAGTTAAGCCACTTATATGCTTTGCCATGTGCCTCCCTTTTGATGTTTGCCAGAAAAGTATTAAAAGAAATTTGTTTATTTGATGTCGTCAGGGTATGATACATCAATAAAATCAGTAATACTTTATTTTAAAGTACTCAACTCACCAAGAGGAATTAACAACTATTCTATTTAGGTCATTTAAATAATTCTATAAGACTTTATACAGTTAATAAATTTGTAGATAATAATATTTAAGAAAATCAGCATGCATTACTGCTAAGAAAGTACCTAAGTTATTTGAAGCAAGGTATCACATAATAATGGTACATAATGAGTTAATACGCAATTTTGCTTAACTATGAATGGATTTTTATGATAGTAAATTGGCATATGTTCTTTAACAAATGTTTCATATTATAGATATTAATCATAAAAATTTTAACCAGTGTTATATAGATTATATGTAAAGGAACGCTGAATAGTTGCTTTTTTACTAAGAAGAGTTAAGAACAAATTCTGTTAACATGGGGTTGAAATTTTTGTAATAGGCTCAACATAGTCAACTTTCTGCTATTGAGTTTTTCTTTGATCAGAATTCTATATTATCTGGTATGTTTACATATGATTTATACTGAGCAATACGAGATGGCAAATATATAGAAAAAGGTTGTCTGTCTTCAAACAATGTCAGTGAAACAATGTGTTGGTATTAAATTTGTATTATTTTACATTTTGCGGTACCTACAAAACAAGTGTTGTCAATATATACAATATACGTAGATATATTTATGCAATGTATTTATTTGGAAGGGTAGAAATTGACATAAAAATTCATAGTTTGATATTCTTCCTAATGATTCTCTTCTTTTTCTCTTTGCGTTTTATATTTTATGTTTTTAATGTTACTCATGTAACCATAACTGTTAATATTAAGGGTAGGACTTTCTATATTACTGAGAAAAATCATTAAACTTTAATGGAGTGAGCAAAGTCTAGACATAACATGTGAACTGTGTCTTTGGACACATATTTGAGGGAACATTCATAAATTCGAGCGGCAGAAACAAAAACAAAACTCTTAAAAATCTAAGTGCCTTATGAAAATATGTGCCCGTTCATTGAATGAGTTAGTAACTTAACTGTTTGCAGTCATTGAATCAGTGACAGTTAGAAGACAAATGCAACCTTGTCCTCTTCTGCTGGTCTAAAAACAATAACAAGAGAACAGAGGACACTTCTGTCCATGTAATGAGCATAGCTTGTGCAAAATCACAAAGGTAGAAGGAGTGTGAGTGGGGCAGCTACAAATTGATGTCAACAATTACTAAGGTGGAATAGGAGGTAGAAATGCAAAGTAGGAATGATAGTACAAAGATTATTGAAGTGTAATAAGGCCATATTCCTTGTTCAGTAGTTGAAGAGAAAGATAAATCAAGCTAATAATGGGATCTGATTTACAACTTAGAAATGTAACACTGGACACTTTGAAATACTACAATATAATTGTTAAATATTTTCTGCACACTGTCTTTTTTGTTAATGAAGTTTTATTGGAAGAAAATAGCTACACACATAAGCACATAGTCTCTGCCTACTCTTTTTCTGCTGCAAGTGTTGATAATTTGGAAGGAAACTGTAAAGATGCCAAGCTTAAATGTCTACTATTAGACCCCTTGCAGAAAAAGAATACTGTTAGATGATTTGGAGAATTGATTAGGAATGTTTGAAATTAAAGATGAAAACGATAAAAAAGGGCAATGGACAACATGATCATTCGTTTGTTTCTATTCTATTTGTAGGTGTGGGAAAACAGAGTAATATAGAAGGTTGAAAAATAATTTTCAAGTTAGGGGGCTTGGTGGTTGATTAAATGAGGAGTGAGGAAAAAAACTGACGCATTTACAGGCTGTTGACTCATGTTATCATTAGACTATGGCAAAATGGTGGGAAATGATGCTCGCTTGTATTTGTTCATCTGAGAGCACAGGGAAAATGTGCATTAAATCTTGATGTTAGACAGACTTAAGACCGACATCGGGGAATAACTATTTCTTGAGTAGGAACATAGGAGCAAGTGTGCTAAGAGGAACCAAAGATGGACATTAGAATCTAGCAACAGGAAAAGCAGGTACAGAAGAAAGAATCCAAATAGTGGAAGTTCACACCACAATGACTTTCTTGACATCATGTTGCATCACAATTATTTTATTTTTAATGATTGTGTAGACAAAGATTCAATATTAAAAATGCAGTCAGAATACAGCATAGTTTCTGCTTAGAATCAAATTGGAAATACAATATTCAGTATCTTTGGTCTGCTATTAAAAATTTTAAATACAGTATTTATAAAAATGATAAATGATCAAGAGTAAAAAGAAATAAAGTATTATTATCATGTTATCAGCGGATGTTTTATCGAAAGCAATTAGTTTTTCTCACAGCTCTTTTGAGTTTTAAAAGCATTTAGCTGTTCCTCTGAGTTAATTCCTAAATATGAAAACACAACAAAGGGTATTGCACCTTATAGTTCATTTTCTATTCTTCATAATACATACATTGTAAATATATGCACAATTATATGAGCCATTATATGTTATATATGTAAAATGCATAATTTGAAATTAACTCATTAAAAACTACTTAAACTAACTCTGTTAGTGATGACTTTGTTGTCAGACAAGTTGCCTTTACAAACCCAGCTAAAAAGGCATAGAAAGAATAGGGTATTGAATTTTTTTTGTAAGACAAGCTTTTCCATAGTTATTTCACGTTCTGTTTTTACAAATTTTTGCATTAAATGAGAATTCTCTGCCGGTAGATCGTGCATTTGCCTGTTTCTGCTGTTAATTATCTTTTGTTTGCCCTTGATAATCCTGAGGTTGGTATGCAGATGATATGAAGGCTGCAGAATCATCTCAAAGTGTAAAAAACAATGGCATTGTCAATTCTGCATCACAACACTTTATAAATTATGAATGTTATCCACATTAAGGAGAGTGGTAGACTTTTTAAATTACTTCCATGAATAGATTAAATTACAAGTATTATTACATTTCATTTTATTAAGTGCATCTTAGTAGTTATTAGAGCAAATGAACATGTTCTCTCAATTACATAATAACATTAGAACTAAAAATTATGCATCAACACTCTCGGATGCATAATGGTGCATTGTATATTAATCACTCTAAACAATATTTTTGAGTTTATATAAAGGCAATTATTGCCTATTGAACAATAACATTATTGGTTTATTAAAATTCAGTTTTAAAACTACCTCTTTTACAAGAAACTCTAGATATTTTCAATTATTTTTTAGAAGCGTATAAGTAGTCCAGTTTGCTTATTTTTGATGATGTTTCTCTTACTGTAAGAATACATGCATGAAGCAGGAAGTAGATCAAATATAATATCTAAAATTATCACTTCATATGCCAAAAAATATTCTAAAATTTATTTACCTAATTGAGCAGTTATATTTCAATGTTATAATAACAGCTAATAGTATACATTTATGTTACTGTTAGTAGAATTAGAGAAAATTGTTAGAAGTTATCAATATGAGTACAATCTGCCTAGATCTACAAGATCACTTGCAGAGTACTTTCCCCTGTTTACATGACATTTGGAAAACAGTTTCTTATAGAAATGTATGTTACCTTCAATAGCCTAAACTCAAATTTAACTCTTTATTTTGTCTTAATGAATTATTTGATTGATGCTTTAAAAAGCAATTATTGTATATTAAATTTGAGTTATATTTTAATGCTCTGAATCAAGATTTTTTCCTTAGGTCACAAGGGTTTTAGTATTAGAATATTATTTGTATAACTAAAGTTTTCAAAATTTTATTAATAATTGAACACACTTTTTGTGGATTTATAAGTACTGCTTATGTCTTTACTTCTTGTAGGTTGTACTATTAACTTAGAAAAGTAAGTAAATTTTACAACTTTTAGCATGAATACTGTTGGTGATAAGTGATAAGAATAAGTTAATTGACTTGAATTCTGAACTTAAACTTTAAATACAATAAAAAACAAGTGAGTCTTACGTTGACAGTTACCTCACTCAGAAAACAAAACAAAACAATAATTTAAGAAAAGAAAAAACAATTGTAAGGTACTTCTCAACAATAAAAATTATTTTATTGGCTTATAACCCAACTGTAAGAATTACAAAGAAACACTTGACAACCACGAGCTATATAAGCTCTGTTAACATGCAGGCAAACTGCCTCAATCCTACTCTACAGAAAACTTTTTTGTCCATCAACTATTATGTCTTTGCCAGTGAAGCAAGGAAGGGGCAATAGCTCAAATCAAGAAATATGAGAGCACACTGACAAAAATCAATAGCTGTTTAGATCTTTTGAAAGAAATGAAAATCAACCCGACTCATCCTACTATGTACCTAAGGTGACACAAAATACCATCTCAAGTATTTTTGGAAACTTTCTAAATTTATTAGCAAAGGTCTTCGTTTGAGTATGGTGGAGTCCTCAATTTGCATATGATAGAGACAGAACGTTGTTTTCTAATCTGATTCCAAATCTTTGTGTTCTGGCTGGAGAGGGGTTTCACTTAGAAAAGCATTAGCAGTCTCTAAAACGTTCTCTGCCTAATATTAATCAAAAGTTAGTTTTCAGTCTCTCTAATTCTATTCTTATAAGGTAAATTCGGATCTTCATTTTTCTTTAACACTGAGTTCTTTTACAGAGACCTGCTTTCTCAGTTAAGGATTTAAAAATAAGTATTATGGAGCCTCACACACAATAGTGAAACTGTTACAAATAAAGGAAAAAAAGCATGTGCTTCATTGTCCTTCAAATATTTCCCTTCTCTCCCTGTCTCTGTCTCTCTCACTCTCCCTCTGTCTGACAGAGAGAGAAGGAGAGAGAGAGAGAGAGAGAGAGAGAGAGAGAGAGAGAGAGAGAGAGAGAGAGTCCTGAAAATCAGTGATTATGGTAGTAAGTAAGGAGCATGTAAAGGCTTATGGAGCAATCTGCAATCTGTCTTTCCGGTTTCATTGGGAAATTTCTGCAAGGAAATGAGGACCAGGCATAATTCACTAAAATTCCATTCAACACCCCTGGATCAATAGAGATAAATCTAGTTTTGTTGTTAAATCGATTTTCTCTCTATGGGGATGTATTGTCCTGTTTGTCTTAAGAATAACTGCTTCTGTAAAGATTGTTATGGTGATTAGGAAAAAAGTAAACAAGGGGAGACATCGCAGCTCTCTCGTGTTGCCTGCATTTCTGGCTACCGCGTTAACAAAAGCAATAATGATTTATATCATTTTTGACAATTACATTTCTCTGAAAGATATTCAGCGCACTTTATCCTCTTTCACAGTAAGCAACCTGTGCTTGTGTTGCATTATAAAATAAAATAAAATAAAATGCCCATAAGTATTTATTGATACACATTCTTTCTTCTAGCTTTCACCACTTTACTTTACTCTTTGGTATAAATCACATTTAAATATATCTAAACGCCCCTATACATCTATATCTTTATATGTAGATTAAAAGATACACAAGAGTGTTTACACTAAAACTGAATCAAAAATTTAAACTCAAAGGGTTGTTTAAAATAGGTTGTTGAGTTATTTCTTACAGTAGATGTAAAGACTGTATCTGGGTGTGTAAGTGTGTTCAATCTCATTATAAATTTTTACTGAGTGGATATTTAAAAGCTTCATAAGAAACTACTTAAATACAGAACAACACTGAAAGATTAGTTTGAAGACAAAACCCCAATGAAATTTAAAAAAATAGTTTTTTAAATAATTGAAAAAAATAACCAGTAATATCAGAGTGAAGATTTTAACAAAGCAGCCAATATAATGATAATATAGTCATATAAAACTCAAATGACAATAAGTACAAAGGAGATTTTAATGAATTTACATATTCTCTATAGTTTATCATTGATAAATTTTTAAAAATTAGCAAATGTTATTTTAGAGATTTAGGAGATGATCTTAACTTAGAAAACTATGATTTTACAAAATAACTTATTTTTCTAAATGATAAAACTGTACAATGTCATACAAAAAAAAGTTGAAATTTCTTTGGATCGATAACAATCCCATTAGCATACCTATCATAGTTAGATTTGTGGATAAAAATACAAGTTTTTTTCTATAACAAAATGTCTAAAGGATATTTTATGATAAAGATTTAGATATTTTATTTAGCAAATCCCATTACTTCCTTCTGCTTGTGTAGATTTTCTATAAAATAAAAACAAAGTATTTAATTAAACAATTCATGGATATAATATTTTGAATTTTATGTTTTTCATTTTCTAAATGTAAAAATCACAAACTAAATTACAACACAGTTCTCCTGAAAATATAAAATAAAAGACTAAGTATGTAATTCTCTATTACCAACTTCTATTTTTAATGTATCAAGGAAATTTTAATCCATAATAAGATACTTATTTTTTTACAGTAGACTGTGTGTGTGTGTGTATGTGTGTGTGTGTGTATCATAAGCTCTTTCTTCAGTAAATTTTGCCTTTTCAATAACTTTGAATTAAGCTATTAAGTAATAATGGATTTATCTCATACATATCCACAAATTTCCTACAAAATCTTCAGTTCTGATTCTTAGTGTTTAAATATATATGTACAATTTAAGCCAGTCTTCCTTTCCCAGAACTAATGATACAGCAAACATGGAAACGAAATGAAGTAAAAGTAGTTGCTCCTTTAAAACAAAAACCCACATCGTAACTTGAAGATGGCAAAGATGACAGGCTCTCGGGCGAGGTATGGATGCATGGTGCACATGGCATCGCTGCACCACTGAAGTGTATGAAATGTCCTTCTCTGCTGGATTTGATGTACTGCCTTGACCTGACCCCAGCATCGTGTGTAGAGGCTGCTAGGTAATTCTTTCCCTGATTCTCTCGTCAGGAATATAAATGGAATAGAAACGATCCAGTTGTTAGGAAGAAAGTTTTCACTAGTCTATCAAAAGCATGCTTGTGTGGAACTGGTACACATATGTAAAAGGAAGATTGCTCTAGCATTGTGGACCCTGAGTGCTACATGTGGTTTATAGCTGATGGTATGTTGATAGCTACTTTGATTGGAACTTCCCCAAACAACAATGAAATTAACCCTTTATAAAAGTACTTAGATTGTTGAAAATTCACATGCTAGTGATTACTTTTTCACATGGAATTTCGATAAGGCCGGAAGATAACCTGGGAGGTCACAGGCCACAAGTAACCTTATACATATTAACCATTCTGCTCCATATCAATGCACCACGCTTTCAGCATTCACTGGGATGTTAAATCTTCTGTCATTCCTGTCTCTACGGACTTTGATTCTACTGAGGTTCAGTGGAATTATAAACACGTATGAAAATATGCAGAATCTATTTTCCTTTTGAAGTGATTATAATGTGGTGTTTCTGCACTGCCAGCCTTCATAACAGAGTAAATGCGATGTTTCGGTGTGGTATGACGCCCGCCATCATCTTATTAACATGTAAGCAGCGTAAGACAATACACTCACGGTAGTACCCGGGTGACTTAAAGGCACGAAACAGATAGATTTATTAATGTAAACTTTTACAACCTTTGGCAAAAGACATGTGCCATCGAGTTCAGAATGCCGTGCAGTTTGCAGACACAGGTTTGTCAAATGAAAAGTTTGAGCAGTTGTTAAGCCCTCCCTTACAAATAAAACAATAATAGCTCGCGTAACCAAGTGTAGTTTTAAATCGATTGATCATTCTGAACACCCAAAGAAGATGAATGACAGTGAGCAACATTTACCTGACACCCTTGAATATTTCACAGAGACAAGTTGATATGAGTTTGTATAAATACTAATATTAAGCAGAATTAGCTTTGGAAAAAGTAAAGAAATTGTACTGAGGTGAAAATTGTCACTGTCAGGAGAAATGAAGTTATATCAGAGAACAAGTGACATACAATTTTCTCTAGAGTGTTTTTAATAAAAATAGCTTTTCTTTGAATATTTTGAAGTCAGACATGAGAGGCAATCTGGGCGTTTGTCAGAGTTTGAGAGTGTGAAAAATTGCTGCCTTAAATCATTTAAGCTGAAAAGCAACTTCTTCCTGCTGAGATAATTTCACATTGACTTACCGTGCAAGCCCTTCAGGCATTCCCAGCTCAGAGCACAAGTTTTCAAGGTAAAAACATAGAGTGAGAACATGGGAGAAGCTGGGACAAGGATCAGCAGCAACTCCAGGCGCTCAGGCACATCTGACTTTGATTAATTAGAGAGCTACTTTTCTATTTGCACGTGGACTGCCTGATGGAAAGGAGAGTGGACCGAGATACACAAACTCGGAGTCGGCTCTGTGAGCTATCAGCAGGTTTTGACATCTTCTACGGAGCTGGCGGAATCTCAGCTTACAAGGGCTAAATTGCTGAAGCACACTTTTAATTTATTCATCTTTCCTAATGCAGAGACACTATCTGAACTGCGATAGATTTGATTTTCAACAGGGAATAAATCAGTTCCTGCAAATGTTTAGGTTAGGTGAAAAGGCTACATCTTGCTACATAGTGTGGGATGAGTTAGTTCCTCTCTGTGCGGAACCTTTTTGATATAACTAGTCATTTTAATCTCAACAGAATCTTTTCCTCGTGTTTTATTGTGAATACTACTTTAATAAATTAAAATATCTTTTTATTTTGTCACTTTTTTACATCTCACATGCTGTTAAATTTCTTCATCAATTGTTTAAAAGGTGTTTCACCTTCCAGTAGGTAATTGAAAATTAATATACAGGAAGAACCATTTTAGAAACATTGTTTTCAAAGTTACTATGCCTCAAGTAAAGAATTACAAATTCAAATATAAAAAAATATGCTTTCTGCAAGTTTACACTATTTTAAGTAGTTGTCTAAAATTTGAAAAAGATGCATATGCATTCTTTTAAAAGCTGTTCATATTTGATAATATGCAGTTCTGAAATGTATAAATGCATCCTTAATGCACAGGTTTATTTTCATTTCATTTCAGAAATATAATACTTAAATTTCAAACTTTTATTTTTCTTTGGGCCATTTTTAAAATGTTCATTTTCTTAAAAAATTAATTTATTTATTCATTTTCTTTTATTTTATAACTGAAATTCTCCTGGACCTTTCATTTTGTTTGCTTAGAATCTGGAGAATATCGAAACTGCTTATTTTTTATGCTTCAGCTCCTAAATACCTCTGACAGGGAGGGTGACAGTTTCCAGCAGATTTCCAGTGATCTTGTCTCCACTGCAGACCTTTAGTCTCAGGAGAGTTAAGGTTCAGACTGATCCTGATAGACATTTTCCCTATTCATGGTTTGGTGACATAAGACTTGATATCTTATCAAGTGACACAGGCTTGATATCAATCACGTCTAAGGTAGATTCTGCAACAGTCTTGCTGTGCGCCAGCTACGCCACAGAGTCCTTAATGAAATAATAGGATCCTTAGTTATTATCATGATTTTTATAGAGAAATTCTCACATCAGACATTGTCCCCTGCCTCTGTCAATCACACACTGCAATTAACTTATTAAATTGCACTTGTGTCAGATTGTCTACTAAAGAGGAGAGACTAGAAAGTTCTTCAAAACACATCCTTGTTCCTCATCCTTCAGGCTCTTCTGAATCAGGGAATACATGATCTGCTTTTCCCTTTTAGAGCAAATTATTTTTTCACTTTTGACTTAAACTGCACATTTAAAAAAAAAACCTACTTCAGTGAACTGGATAGTTATACTTCAACCCCCTTGCTACCTCCCTCCACCCCACAGGGGAAATAGCAATTAACATGATGATTAAGATACGCCTAATATATTATTATCAGTGCAATTCAGTCCCCTCAATATGAATTTTGCTTTAGATTATATGTAAGTCACAAAGATAAGTAAGATATATTTTTTGTCTTTAAGTAGGATCCTACTTACTGGCAGAAAAAAAAATTAAAAATACATGTAAAAGTGTGGTTGAATGGAATGTTTTAAAGAAGGAAGAAATTTATTAAACAATTAATCAATTAATAAAGTGTTTATTGATTAGTTGTTTTGTATCAAATGTCTATGACATGATTCATGATTTCAAATAGCTCGTGGTTTGGTGCTAGAGATGTTCATAAACAAACCATTGCAGGACAATGGGCCAATAGTATAAGGAAAGCCAAGTCCCAAGGTGTACAACAACAGATGCAAAACGAATCCAAGGAAATGGAGAGTCAGGCAAACCTCACAGTGGGGCCACAGTTCAGAAGAACCTTTGCAGATCCCAAGGGAAATGATCGTGTTGCATAAAGACTCGGAAATCTCTCCTGGCATCTCTCGCACATGAGTATCATCGACTGGCCCTAAGACACAGTTGCTAGGGCTGCCTATGCTTCATGGGGGACTGGGAATTTCCAACATGAAATCTCTCTACCTAGAATGTCACGTACTACTGAAATACACTCAAGGCATAATACTATTTCTGACAAAGAAGGAAGATAAAATGACATCTGTATTAATTAGGAAATAATTAGTGCGACAACGGTGAACAGCTGACCAAAAGTTTAAACACAGAAGAGTTTGTGGAGAATGGTAAGAGCTGCCAGCCTTCTGGTGGTCCTTTTGGGCATAAAAGACCTACTACACATTTAGGAATCACATCAAAATCCAGCCATAAAAGATATAAGGGGAAGAACTTACCTTTTAATTTAGAAAGAAAAAAATAATTTCAACAGATTATCACTTGCAGCAAGAACTGGGTCACATGAATATCCCTAATTACAAGGGAGACTAGAAAGCCAGTCCTTAACCTTCTCCCTCAGTAATGGAGGACATGGCATTAGGGATTATGGGATGAAGAAAAAGTGAGCAATCCCATGCCATCCTTGATACTGTATGTTCTCAGGAGGCTGCAATCAGCGATGCATATAGAAAACCATAGTTGCTACACCTCTTTGGGCACACATTCAGGCTGCAGATTCAACTTCCATAAGTTCGAAACACATATTAGTTTTTTTTGTTTTCAAGAATTATTTACTCATACTGTACCATGTTCTCGTCTCAGGTAAATGAGGCCGTCACACATAGGCTTTAGCAGCAGTCGGGAAGCTATGATTATTATTCATCTTCATAAAAGACAAAACAATAGCAAGATGTGTGGCCAGACCTGTATGACCCCTGGCCTTTCATTCTGCTGATTCCCAGACTTGAACTGAAAAGGAGAAGACAATGCTACATAAATACCGCATCGTACTTGGCTTGTTCTCTCCCTTATAATTAGTGTTACACACAACCCAGTATTCGCTGACGCAAGGCTCAGTGGAAGTCTGTTGGGAACAGCTTCTCTTTCTATAGAAGAAGGATAAACCCCAAGGAGAAAGTCCTTCCCCTTACTGTTTCCGATTTTATTCTTAAATGCATAGTAGACCTGATGATTTGAACTTAAAAGTAGCCGTCCCTGCCCATCAAATAAGGAACGTTCACATCCTGTTATTATCTAGTAAAATGCCAATAATGACGGCGTCTATGTCAGGCATGGTATAAAGATTAAATGAGGTGACAAATGGGGAAGTGCCACGCACGGATCCGGGAAGGTGTCATTGCCTGACAAGTTTTAGGCTTTTAAAGATAAGTCATACCTCCGTTATGAAAGTAAGTGCTCTCACTTCCCAATTACATGGTAAAACTAGAACTTAGAAACTTTTACTGCCAAGTCAAGCTTTGTGCAAGTTGCTCATTACTATCCCTTTTGTCTTTCCTTTGACATAATCTAAGTTCTTCAAAAGTTATTTGCTAGTATCTCTGGTTGAGCACATCTAGTTTATCACAAAAGGATTTCTTTTTATGGCTTGCGATTGTAATGCCATTTCTTCCTGGTGTATCTTGGGACTGATTTGACTACATTAGGGCAGAAATTTTATGACCAGAATAGGAGAAATGAGGCAAAAGGGAACTTACATATAACTTTTGGGCAGTGAAATTTGAGTGGTCTTAAAACAACAAATAAAAATAAAATTTTCTGTTCATCCCAAACAGAGAGTAGAAACCAAAGAAAGCATTCCATCCATTTCTAGCATGGTGAATCAATGGTGGTATTGGGATTACTTACAAAGCATAAGTGGCTGAGCTACTGTGTCACCTAACCACTGGCTGTATCCCCAGGAACTCTCACACCAATCAGCTTTTGGCCTTTTACACCAGGATGACTGAAATCTCAGGGAAAGTAAAGTCTCAGGAGTTTCTCTGAAACACCTACTAAAGGCCTTGTGGGTCTTGGTGTTTTCCTATGCCAGGGAGGAAATATTAAGAAACTTCATTTCAAGTGGGTCTTGGGTGATCATCACAGCTAATCTGCTTCAAGATCCCTATTTCCTACAGGAAAGAGCAACTTACCATAACAGTTAAAGAAGGTGTTTATATCCTTTTTTTCTTTACCAAAAATCATCATAATTTAACAGGGAGGGAAGAGTCAACTTCTCTCTCAAATTGTTTTCTATGTGTGATCACAAGAGATCTTTAGAAAGCTTACAGATTCCATATGTATTGCATAGGTATGTCCCAGCTCCTAATCTTTTATCCAAAGTCATAGGAACATTATAAGCAAGACTTGCTTTCTAATAGTATAAAGAAAATAGTGCAGATCTACTCTAGACCACACACACAAGCACACGTGTGTGTGCATGTGCGTGTGTGTACGTGTGTGTGTGTGTACCATGCCAAGTATAGTTAATGACTCAGTGTGGCTCATATGTGTATGTGTTTAGGACTGACATCTTGGATTGGGTAATTGATCAGGGGTCTTTGGAGAAAACTGATTACTCTGAGAAGTAGTTATTGCCTGTAGTTTTTAATCTAGAGTTAGAGCCTGGTGAAAGTTTGACATGATGTAGGTCTGGCTTACAGTCAACCATGCTGTTGAGATTTCATGGTTACAGATTATCTATTATATACAGAAGATATTATCTCACAACAGATATCCTGGTCCTCTTGTCTTGCTCTCTTTCCACCCACCTTTGCAGTGATATTCCTTGGGTCTTAGGTGTAAGGGTTGTGTTGTAGATTTCTTAGTTGGGGCTGGGCATCTCATGGTCAGTTGTTCTCTGCCTTTTGAATAGTTGTGAATTTCTGTAATGATCTCCATATATTACAAAAGGAAGCTTCTTTGATGAAGGGTGAGAGTTAGAAATTATACCTTTTAGAAAAATGACAGTAATGTGTTTCCTCCAGAGTCCAGACAGACTTGAGGATACCAGGAAAGATTGGGGGTATACATTATATTTCGTGGGGTATACAGATGCATGCACGGCACTCAGTGAGTATATTGCTCCCTTACTGCATCCAGTTGTTGCTTTCATTGGTTAATTAATAAAGAAACTGCTTGGCCTGATAGGTCAGAACTTAGATAGGTGGAGTATACAGAACAGAATGCTGGGAAGAAGGGAAGTGAGGGAGATGCCATGCTTCTCCTGCCCAAGATGGACATGGGATAGAATTCTCCCGGTAAGCCACTACCTCGTGGTGGCATACAGATTATTAGATATGGGTTAGTCAAGATGTAAGAGTTAGCCAATACGAGGCTGGAGATAACTGGCCAGGCAGTGTTTAAAAGAATACAGTTCCCATGTAATTATTTTGGGTGTAAACTAGCCGGGGAGCTGGGATCCCGGCGGGAATACAGTCCGCCGCTCCTTTTTTGCAACATCCAGTGGAGCTGAGGATTGACTTGGACAACAAGAGAATGGAGAAATCACAGACATATGTAAAGAAAAGCTTGTATTAAAAGGGATGAGCTGTGTCTGACTGAGAGCACCAACCCAACGACGCAGCAACCACAAATCCCAGCATGTCTATTATACATAGAAACAGAGGAGAGAGTAGTAAGTATTGGAAGGAGGTTCTGCAGGTAAGCGGTCTCCGACTATTAACACTTTTCCAACATTCACACACAGACCAGAGGAAGACTTTGTCATCTCTCTGAGACTAACCTGAGCAGGGGGATTACCATTTTCCTATGATTTTTAAATATGACCTGGCTGATCCCACTTCACCCAAATATACTAGCACTCAGAACATCCTCTTTTCTTTACAGTTCATTCAAGGCTTCCTGGGCTCTCCCCAATTCTTGGAACTTTAAGTAGATATTTGTGGCCTTAATATGGCTGCCTTCTGAAGTGCAGCACCGCTCACCTATCTGACAGGCCTTACCCATAGGAGGTAGATATGGTTAGATGGCTAACCGTCTGGTCTGGAATCATCACCAATTTCCTTCCATGACACTGGAAAGGCTACTTTCTCAGGCTCCTGTTTTTAACTCCAGACATTGATTTACTTACACAATTCTTCTCCCTGTGTCATTATTTGTTTATGCTAAATAGGGCAGCATCAATAATTGCAATTGACCTATATATTCAATGTACTACCCCAGTCATTGAAGAAAAGCTACCAAAACACTTACCTTATTAATAAAACTTAAGGAGTCTTATTAACACGATAACCTTATATTACTGTACTATGCTGTATTGCTTGGAATAGCATGCTACTGAGTCCAACTCATTATGTTTTGGTGTGTGACATGTGTGAAGCTGAATCTTCCCTCTGAGTCTGTCTCTAATATCTCAGCAACTGATGAAATGTTATAGTGTAGCATTCTTCCTTCTTTCTTTCCCTCTGACTTTCATCTTAAAGACCATCCCACATCTTACCCCACCAGAGCTGCTATAGATATTGGCAATTGATGGCTTCTAGAGGAGACAGAGTCAGTTTTACAGGGATGTGGGCATGGAGAAGACATCCATGTACTAAATGGAATCGGCATTAAGAAAAGAAAAAATGGGAGCAAATGTGTGTGTGTGTGTGTGTGTGTGTGTGTGTGTGTGTGTGTATGAGAGAGAGAGAGAGAGAGAGAGAGAGAGAGAGAGAGAGAGAGAGAGAGATCAAATTAAGGGGTATAAAAGGGAAACAGTGGCAGGATATAAGAATCAGAGGGGAGAGAATGGGCATTGGTGTGGGGAGCAGAAGTCTTAAGTGAATGTGTATTGTCAACAGGACCATAGTCTTATCAAGAACCCCAGTACCCTGAAGCCAGAGGAATGGCAAAGCCTTCCAGGCATCAGGTTCAGAGAAATAACAGAGCCTTGCCTGGTCTGTGTGAGAATGTTTACTGTGTATGTAAAAAAATGTCCATCTCTGCTATCTTCTCCAATGTTTACAGCTTGAACTGCTCCCCTGTAGAGACCTCCCACTAAGGCTAGATAGCTCCTCCTTGTGCCATACATAATAAACTCCCTGAGCTTCTGGGTTATGGAGAGGGCCCTCTGAGGGAGCACTGCCCGTCTAATCCCAGCTTTTCTATGTGTGTATTTATTTCTTCAGTGCCTGTTATGTCTTCATTGCCATGTTACCTAGTCAGGCTTCCAGGAACAGACATGCAAGGTAATGAAGTATGGATCATATCCAAATACATTTTATGCTTGAATGATTATTGAATAAAATATTTTAAAAAATCATTGTGAAGACCGGAGAGATGGTTCAGAAGCTACAATCACTGGGTATTCTTCTAGAGGACCTGAATTCAACTCTCAGCACCCACAAGGTTCCCCACAAGCATCTGTAACAATAGTTTCAGGAGATCTGACACTCTTTTGGCCTCTGTGGGCAGTAGGCACACACATGACGCACAGCCATGCATGCAGGCAAACATTTACATTTAAAGTAATAAAAGAAATTTGAAGAAATCATTGTATTATTATACTTAAGAATTGAGTTTCTGAGGTCGATTAGATGGCTTAATGAGTAAGGACATCTGTTGCTAAGACTAAGGGCCCAAATTCAATGCCTGGAACCAATGTGAAGGAGAAAGAATCAGTTCTTACAAGTTGTTCTCTGATTTCCACATGTTCACAGTGGCATCAATGCATTCACTGATACAAAAACACATGCAGACACATACAAAAAGAGTTAAAAATTAAGTTTACGAGTTTGACTGCTGTTTGGTAAAATGTCTATCAAACTAGCAATTCTTCTGGCAATATTTCTTCATTGACTACTACTGTAGGATAATGGTCTAGTACACTGAAAAGATTTGTCATACATATTAGTTTAATAAAATGCATATTGGCCAGTAACAAGGCAGGAAGTATAGGTAGGGTGACCAGACTAAGACAATTCTGGGAAGAGAAAAGGCAGAGATGCAGTCACCACCCAGATGCAGAGGAAGCAAGATGAGAATGCAGCACTGAGAAAAGGTACTAAGCCATGTGGCTAAATATAGACAAGAATTATGGTTTAGTTTAAGTTGTAAGAGCTAGTTAATAACAAGCCTGAGCTAATAGGCCAAATAGTTTATAGTTAATATAAATCTCTGTGTGTATCATTGGGACTGAATGGCTGCAGGAACTAGTGAGACAGAAACTTCCGTCTACAGACTGCCACTGTAAAAATAAGAACACAACATTGAGTCTAACAAACATACTTGACTATGCTGTCATTACTGTTGCAAGAGGTGAAAAGTTCATGGCAGATTTTTCTTCTTTCTTTAGTGGAAAGTCTACTTTTTAACTGTCAAAGCCTTTTCTCTTAAAAACATAGACATAAGGAAGTGTTGATTGGGGTAAACTTGGAAAAGTCATCAGTTTTCCACCTTTGCAGATATCATGAAAACTTTGGTCACTTTTTACATAGGTACTTTAGCTTAAGTTAAGTAAATCTACATGAGCTCATATGGTAAACACTCTCACAAGTTTCATCCTGTTTTGTAAGGATTTATTTTCTTTCAGTAACTTTGATATTGCCTTTTTATATGTTCTCCTTGCACCCCACATGTGTCTTTTCTGATTAATTACAATTGCAGTTAATTACTTATTTAGGCTCTGTCCTCCTACAGGGTTTTAAAATCCCATGTCTCCTCTACTACAGTCCCCAGTTCCTAGAGGAGAGAGAGCCTTGATAATCAAGGGTGCCCTGTACACTTTCATTGGAGCAACTATCTTCCAGGAAATGATAGGACAAAGAGTATGCTTTTTACAGAGAGTGGTTTTGGAATTTTCATGCCTATTATGTTCATGCATGTATATATTCATGCATATATGTATATGTGTAGAACTTTATAAAAAACTAAGTCATGTTTCTATGTTCAACCTCTTTAGGAAAAGCTATTTTCAGGGATTAGTATGAGTCAAGAAACTTCATAGACAAAATATACAATTTTTTGAGGGGGGTCTTTAAATATTCCTTTTAAAAAAGTGCTTTAAAGCTTGGATTATGTTATTATCAATTGAAGTGAACTCCATCCACTTTTAAATGATGTTTCAGGAAAGTATTAAATGTATTTTTAGTATAGGGCTAGAAAAGTGTAATTTTTTTCTGCCTCTTTCTAAAGATTGGGGAAAGGCTAGAACTAATGGCAAGAAGAGAAAATTGATCAAAGTCTTGCTGAAGAAATGAAGATATACATAAGGAAGTTTGAATGGATCAATTTTAGTTTTGGGTGGGATAGAACATGGACAGCTGAGTAGAAGCTGACTAAACAAACGGTCTATAAAATAATATTAATAGACACACACCAGGAAGGTAGAGAATGTCTTCACCAACAATTCCTACTAAGCAAAGCAGAGGTAAAGCTAACAAGTCTAGAAGTCTGGTTCTAGTTGGCAAGACAAACTGCAGGCAATTAAGTTCTAGCTCAGAGGCCTGACTTGCTGGAGCCTAGGAGCATGAGGAATAATACGAGACCTAGATTTTGAGCACCCTTCCTTCAGTACAAGAATCCAACTTACGTTCTGAGGTCTCTGAGGCTGTTTAGAACTGAAGAGATTTCAAGGAAGGGAAACAAAATTTGTGTAGATCAAAATTCAATCTGGCATACAGTAGAATTAACCCGGGATCTTACATGTCCTGCTGAACACCGTCTGAGCCTCACAATCACCTGTGGCTGGAATTCATAGAGCAATGAAATCAGGGTTAATAGATTAGAAAATTCAAAGGGGCGGACAGGTAAATCATGTTGAAATATTGCTCATGATTTTTAGGAATGTTTCCCAAAGGATTCAGGACCTTTTCACTGCTATTTGCTGTCCTGATAGTTGGAATGATTCTGCTCTAGAGGGCTGGAACAGGAGTAGTGTTCACACAGAGGATGAGGGAACAGAAGCTTAACTGAAGACACAACTGACTGCAAGACCAGATTCTGGACCCCGGTGTCTTCCATAAATAAATGTGCCCCCTAAACATTGGGTCACCTCTTTCTGAAGTTACTTATGTAAAAGAATGATGAATGGCTATTTCTAGAGCCACTGTTACATTAAATTTATTGACCTGAGAGATAATAGGTGAAAAAATAACTACATCAACAAACCTGATTCAATAAAATAATTTATGGAAAGAAATGTGACCAAAATGGCAATGAAGTCTTATCTGCCTGCTACAATATCCATTGATAATTATAGTGGACTCTAGAACACCAGAGACACTATTTACCGCTTTATTCTCTTATTTGCTTTATTTCTTACTTGCTTAGGTAAATGCTTCATAGTACATTGCAGTTCCTCTGTCCTTCCAATAAGAGAAGAAAAAATATACGTTTTGTGGCTAGAGTATCAAGGCATCTTAACCTAATAGTCACAATAAACTTTATTTAGGCTGATTTGTTTTGCATTTTTATTATATACATATTCATCCTTAATTATTTTCCATTTCCATTGTTATTAACCTTTATTCACCTTGTGTGGGGGAAGCTTAGGAAATAAATATTTTGATGATGGACCTGATGTATCAAATTAAATGAGGAGACTCCCTCTTTCATTTAGAGGGCCTTCTTTAAGGATAACAGCCAGATTATACAGAGGTGCTCCCTGAAGGACAAAAAAAAAAAAAAAAAACAAAAAAACCACCCTTTCATTTTCTAGCAGACCGAATTTTAGAGCAAATGAGCTAAATGTTTATGTACTAATTTCTAAACTTTAATTGCAATTTATACTCATTGTGGTAGAATGCCAAGTTTAAAATATGGTCTAATAAAGTCAAAAGATATTCATAATCTTTTAAGATTTCTATTATTCATGTTTGTGTGTCTATGTAAATGAGTGTTTTTGGAGGTCAAGCTATGGTGTGTAATTCCTTGGAGCTGGAGTTACAGATAGCTGTGAGTCACTCGATGTGGATTTGGGGTACCGATATCTGATCCTTAAGAGCAGCATATGCTCTTAGCCACTGAGCCATGTCTCCAGTTCTATCACAGGATATAGATGTAGCAAGAGAACAAAAGGTGGTCCTTCAGAAAATGGGCTGGTATGTTGAGCATGCTTCATCATCATTCAGGCTACCAGGGCACTAGAGGGTGGTAGAGATTCCAGCAATGTCTTTAAAGATGTACTTCCATTTATACCCATACAAATCTATTAATATAGGGTGACATTTGTTCCTCAAGGGTACTTTCTCATATAACTCTCATACAGTGAGATTATTCCCACACAGGCAAACTAGAGGCCAGCATGGACATTGTCTCCAAGGCTGGAAATGAAAGCTTTCTCACAAACACAGATTTACTCACTGAATGTCTAATGTCAGTCTCCCCTATTTCTCCATTCCCTGTCCACACGTCCCTTCCCCCACCCCAGTTTCCCTGAGGTCTGTTAGATGATGATCTCCCTTGCAGGGGGTGGTGTTCTGTGACCCCCCTCTCGATGACAGAGTGCTGCTCAGTGTTAGCTTTTTTGTCATTCCTTCTTAGTTTCTAAGCCTGCGAAATGGGCTTAGAAATAAAAGGATGGAAAATCCAGTGCATTATACTAATCTCATCATTTCCAAATAACACATTTCAAAAAGTCAATGCATCGTAACCCACATCCCAACCAGAACAAATAAGACAGAAGACTTTAGATGTGTGCGCAGCAGCAGGCACTGTGCCTTGGACTCTGTGGGGTGTCCACCTGCCAATGACTGATTTTTTACCAGCTGTGCATAAGCTTCAGGCAATGACTGCTCTTCTGTTCAGGAACCTCAGGCCCCTGCTCTGGACACACAAAGGCAGAAACTTTGTAAACTATACCAAATTACATGGCCAATGTTTGAACTTATTTTTGCTTAGAGAAGGTCTAAAAAGCCTTTTACCTATGGAATTTCAGGTATGTTAATATACACGTGCACATAGAACCATAAAATCTTAAGAATAGATAGCTCATGATGAGGTGATATCGGGATGCTTAGAACAGAAAGAAATCAGTTAAGTTTGCTTAAATTATGAAAATATGGTTAATATTTATGCTACTGTCTTCTTCAAATCCTGACAGCTATCAATGCCTGAATCTTAAAATTGAGTCTCAGTAAAACATTGTCTTTAATTTCTCTCTTTTTAAAGAAAAAAAAAATCCTGAGCATTTGTCTTCATTGAAATTATAGCATCCTTCAAATCAGAAAATATGTATTTTTCTTCTTCAACATTTCCATCTTTGGGAATCTTGTAGATATTCGAAATAGTTGTTGATTTTAGTGCTTAAAGAGATGCTGAGCTTGCAAATCCTATACAGAATTAAGTGTTTAATTTTTTATAATGTAGTCTCTTCTGAACTAGTTGCTTTCAAACTGACTTTTTAGCACACAATGTAAAAAGTAAAGGACGATAAAAATTGGGACTATGTGAAAAGTGGCTTAAAATATTGCAAATAATTTTTGATTGATAAAATCACAAAATATTCGCTAAGTCAGCAATTAAAATTTCAGCAATATGAAATAAAGGCATTCCCACCTGCGAACTTCCTATCAGTTTTCTTCATAAATACCACTTTTTAGTCCATCTGCTGTTGCAACCTTATATGGAAACTAGGAAATGCATAAGAGATTTTAAATTTTCTCATTTTTCTGGAGTCTGGGAAATAAAAGATGAAGATGTCACTTATTTTGATGCCTGGTGGGGCTCTGTTTCCAAATGGTGTCTTGACTACTGTGTTCTCCTGGGACAGGTTCTTTGAAGGTAAGGCTCTGCTCTCTCATGGAATAGAATAGAAAAGCAAATGGGCTGGATTATTTTCACTGAGTCATGGTAGCATTAATCTATTCATGAAGATGGAGCCTCATGACATGAACACTTCCCCCAAAGGCCTTGGCTTCCAACACAGTTGCTTTGGGGGTTGAGTTTTCAATAAAAGAATTTTGCAGAATTACATGCAGCTTGGAGGTCATTCCTCACAGGCAAAGGTACAAGAGCACAGTCACTCATTAATAGGTAATTCTGTTGTTCGAAAGAACAGCAGGACAAGAGGAGAGAAGGGAGAATGGAATGGAAGAAATGAAACCTAATATATGACAGGTTTGTGCCAATATTTATGCTAAAAAACCTTGGTTAAAGTGTACAAAGTGCTAGTATACAGTTAATGCACATTGTCAGATCTGTACTTCTTCAGGTGTGTAACATTTCCTGAGTAAATATATAGGTTATAGGTGGTAAGTCGAGGCTGTATACTTCACAGTTAAGGGGAAACGAGAAAGACGAAAATCTTCTCTGACCCATGGATTAAGACTGGTGATGCACACTAATGGGATATTTTACTCATATGAAAATATAGGGGTTCAGAAATAATTTTGATGGGTTTATATTTAAAGATATTTATCTTTTTGTTTATATTGAGAAAGCCAAGAAGTAGGACACCCAATAGATATGAGATCATATATATAAAAGAAACTTCTCCAATTACAAAAACTGGACTAATTTGAGCAAATTGAATAAATGTCTAAAGTAGACAATGATATGAAGAAATATGATACAAAACTTCCACATAGATGGGTTCCAAACAACAAATTAGAAAATATGAGAAAACAGTAAGTCACTATTAATATATGACATAAGCATTTGCTATGGGCACAGAAAAAGGTAAAAAGTAGTGAAGAAACTTGAAAATGAATGAGCTCTATGTGCAGCCACAAAATATCTGCCCCTAAATAACTTCCAGTACTGTGGTGACCTCAAAATAGGTCCATATGTAAGGTGCCATACTTCCTTCCAGAATAACATGTGAATTATAATGAAGGGAAAAGCTAGCAACTATGGCAGAGAATCCTGTAAGATACCATAACTAAATGACTGAAGTCAATATGAACAGTAATAGGCCGTGCTGGCATCATGCTTTTCCATTTTTATGATAAAAGAAGAGCATCTCATAGCTTTAAAAATTTACAAGCTCAATATAATTATGAGGAAAGTACCAAATGGATCATAAACATTCCAGAAGTGTTAAAGTCATGATAAACAAGAAAACTTAAAAACTCTCACAGATCACAGAGTCTCAGTATAACATTATATGAAAAAATGTGACATGATACCTCAAAAATAATTTAAAAGGAGAGTAAGGACATAAGTGTGGAATTGATGAAATTGTCACAATTTCCAAGCTTGATCAATGTCCACTTCATCCATAAGACTCAGGGAACATCACAGAATAAATACAACAGCCAATGGATTTGGAAGGAGTGGCATGATGTCACTGTTGCCCTCAGCAACTCACACATGTTCTGCTTACCAGTACAAGACCTATACAAGCTCAAGCCAGATAAAAGTCCCAGAAAGGAGCATGGAGGGGATCTCAAAACCCCATCCATAGCTGAGGAGCTATTGGCAGTTGAGATGCCTAGTATAGAAAGAAAATCACTTCTCTGTGAGTATAGCCACTGGTAGGTTCTCCATACTCTACCAAAAGGCCCTACATTCATGTGTGCATGGGCAACACTGATTGGGCTTACTAAGTTGAAAAGGCTTAACTGGTGAGTGGGAAGGGAGATAAATACAGAAGGAGAGGGAGGGAAAAGTGATATATCCTAGAATGTTTTAAAAAGTAATAAAGGATTGTATTATTTTATATTATTTAAAATTATGCATAAATTACATATAATACATATAAGCACACATAATTACATAGTTCAGATAAAATTATGCCACTTTTAGTGGCAATGCCCCCAACAAGAGCCCTAAACTACCTAACAAAAACACTAGTACTAGAAATGAGAAACTTACTTTCAAGTTGTTAGAAAAGTGAGCTCAAGTAACTCACAACACAATGTAGGGTGTTTTTGTTGCCCTTGGCTGCGTCCCATAAGCTGAAGGTGAGTTGTATTGCTGAAAACAACCTGTCCTTTGCATACATGACTTATAGGAATGATCTGAATCTGACCCAGAATCCTCCTCCATGACGACTAATTTTGCTAATACCAGAAGATGCTGTGCAAGCTGGCAAGCCTAGAAAGCATTCAGTCCTCCTCCTACTCAGATGAGATACCTGTGAGCCACAACAATGATCAATCTGGAAAGATGTCCCTAAAGGTAGAACAGTGGCCACTTATATCTTGGCAATACCTGACAGTTATCTAACTGAATTTAAGGCCTGTTCAACAGGGGTAAAATCTTGCCTGGTATTAACACAACTACCCACCGGTAAGTGTAGCTCTTACCCTGTCAAAGGAACTTCTCAGTGCAGCAGACTAGACCATTACAGACAAAAAAGAAAAAGAAAACTGGTCAAAATGCAGGGAAAAGGGTAATCATGGGATGTTCCATTTCAAATGATGTGTTTACAACACAACTCCTGCAACTAAGTCTCAGGGAACATCCAAGAGGAGTATTCAGAAAGATTGCATGAGCCTAGGAACAGAATATCTGTTGTGAGGTTGAAATTACAGAGAATCAGTCATGATACCTCATCAATACGGCTCCCTAACTAAAACCTTAGTGAGTACAATATGCATAGATATGCTAAGATCGAAGGAGAAAAATCTCACTTGGTCCCACCCATAGACAAAGACCATAGGTAACTAAGGAATATAAGTAACTATCGGAGTGGGGAGAAATAATCTTCTTCAAGGTGAGCACTCTAGTTCGTTATTAAGTATGAATTGTTAATTACATACAAGTAATACTAAATGGACTGAGCAGAGTATATTTATGCTTTTACATATATGTAACGGAGTTAAAGAATCATGTGATGAATTGTGAGAGGGAGGAGGGGCTAGGATACATGGGAAAAGTTGAAGGGAGGAAAGGGAAAGGAGAGAATAATGTCATGAAATTTAACAGCAGAGGAGAGAGTGCCTGAACTGTCCTTGCTCCACTATCACACAGATGATTATCTCGAATATCACCATAGAATCTTCATCCAGCGACGGATGGAGATAGAGACAGACACCCTCATCAGAGCCACAGACTGAGCTCCCAAGGTCCAGTTGATAGGCAGAAGGAGGGAGAAGATGAGCAAGGAAGTCAGGGCTGCGAGGGTTGGTCCATCAACTGAGTCAGTGTGCCTGTTCTAATGGGAGCTCACCAAATCCAGCTGGACTGGGTCTGAATGAGCATGTGATCAAACCAGACTCTCTGATTGTGGCTGACAATGGGGGCTGACTGTGAAGCCATTGATAAAGGCACTGGGACTTGTTTTTAGGGCATGTTCTGGCTTTTTGGGACCCTAGTCTATATGGATGCACAGCTCCCTAGGTCTGGATGTAGGGGGGAGGGCCTTGGACTTCCCACAGGGCAGAATTCCTCAAGCAGGGCGGGAGAGGGAGGAGGGGTGTGGGAGAATGGGAGAAGATTGGGAGGAGGGAAGGATGTGTTAATAATTGAATGGAAAAATAAAAATTAAAATAAAAGAAATTTAAAAAGAAAGGAAATAGATATATTAATAGAATAAAACATAAAAAGAGGTATATTAAGTAAGAAGGAAGATGTGATAGAAACCCTGGAGGGTTGAGCAGAAAGTGAGAAGCAGACATGATTAAGATATACTGCATGCATATATAAAAATTTCAAAGGATAAATATACAAAGAGAGTTTGGTACTTATTCATTGGAAATATAAGAATTAAATAATTGATACTCGAACCGAAAGAATTTGAAAGGGATGACCTTAAGGACCTTAGGGAATCAGGGCCAGTTAAAGAGAACAATAGACTGTCCTGTTATTATTCTTAGTATAAATTTTTATGCCATTTTAAGTCTGAAAAAAATATTTTTAATTGTATTATATTGTGTGTGTGCCTGTACCTGTGTCCATGTGTGAGCATTCATGTGTGAGTGCATGCGTGCATTTGTGTTCGAGTACATGTGTGCATGTGTGTGCTCATACATGTGTGCATGTGTGTGTGTGTGTGTGTGTGTGTGTGTGCATAATGTATGTATGTGGACATGCACACACCACAGCACTTGTGAGGTTGATTCATTCTAACTTAATCTAGTTCTGGGGTTTGAATTCAGGTCATCATGCTTCTGTAGAAAGCTGTTCATTAGCTCAGCTATTTGGCCAGCCCCAAATTGTATTTTGCATTTGAGTAAATACTTTAGCTTGGTTTTATATAATCAGGTTAGCTTTAACAATAAATAACAATTAAGAAACTCCTAAAGACCTAAAGTCAGAGATCATTATAAGAGTTAAAACGAGAAAGCTGGCACCATCAGCAACTGCATGCATATGACCGTTGCCACCTAGGTGCAGGCGAACACAGCAACACCGCACTGTGCAGGGTCTAGATACAAAAAACCAGCTACCCAGAAATGGCTAGAAACTTTTGAAAACTGGAACGTCTCCGTAATAAAATAGCTCCTTTAATAAGTTGACCTTTTGCCTCCTATTACATAACACGCTAAGTTCAATGGGAATATATAAAGCGTAAAAAGCACCCCCGATTGTTGCCAAAGGTAGATAAAAGCAAAACAAATATCTAGACAAGAAAAAAATAAATAAAAAGCTTCCCCTAGGAAAGCTGGCATTGAAGCTTTGAGGAAGTCTTATGCTGCGGACTTGGTGGTACGTTATTAAGGTGGGGGTGAGGGGAGCAAAGCTTTAATCTCAAATTTAAGATTCATTTTTTTTAGCTTTTTTATTCTCTTCTCTTCCTATTTAAGTCATCACCATCTACCTGCCTTCTGTCATCTTCTTCCCTCCTTGTTATTTACATTCTTCCATGTTTTTCATCTTTTTTTAGAGGTGGCATCTTTTGAAGTGTGCCTTTTATCTCTATGGCTAACAAGAGCACTATTAATAATAGGGATGCTGAGGTAATGGGGAACATGTCACTTAATAGAACAAGAATAAGGATTCTTTAATGTAACTCCAGTTAGATTGCTTCTTTCTGGCAATGTTTCTGATATCATTTCAGTAATTATTAACCATTAGACGTAGAAGACAACCCAATGATACTTAGAGTTCTCTAATGTTTAAAACTTTTGGGGCACAAACTTCTGTGTGATCATCTTACAAATAGTCTAGTCCCATTTAATATTTTTCAAAATTAATCTGAGTTATTAATTTCAAAAAAATATCTCAAAGACAGCTTGCAGGACCTTCTGAGAAGTGAAAAGAGCACAAGCTTCTGCAAGCGTGGCCACTTGATTCTGTTCTTGTGTTTGTTTTTAGGTGCCATCCTTAGACTCAGCCACAAAGGATGTCATCATTGATTGCCTGGAGGAAGGAACATGTGAATATACAAATAATCCTTTAATGTGATGAGGTTTTTTATTTTTATACAAATTTGATAGATAATATCAGAAATATCACAACTCAGTACTGAATGAATATGTTTTATTAAATATTTCTAAATTCCATCTGTGACTGGGTGATTTGCTGACAAAATATGTAAAGACTGAGGCATAGAAACAAAGTGATTTTTTTTATTTAAAGAAAACTAATCTTTCCCTCATTAATTAGTTGTTTTTCTCATTTCTGTGACCAAATACATGCCAATAAGTAGTTGAAGGAAAGAGTTATTTCTTTTGGCTCATAGTTTGAGGGAACATCCATCGTGGTGGGCAATGCTGATCTTGAAGTACTTGAAGCTATCTGGAAGTGAGCTGAAGGAATGAACACCCCAGTGATGACCTTTCTCCAGCTAGGTCCCGCCTGCTATACAGCCTCCCAAAGCCTTGTCACTGAAAGACCCCCGATATGGGGAGACTCTCACTCAAGCCTTGGGATGACACGACCCCGTCCCGCAGTAACTCACGAGAGACCGTCCTTGCTGCAATCACATGAGGTTTAATCGAAGGGAAGACGGAAACCAGTGCCCTGGGGCTGAGACTCATAACCCACCTAGGGGAAGAGTTCGACCCGAGTAACTGGGGTTTTTATTGGAAGAAACCACAGCCCCGTAATCCCAAGGGGGTAGGGAAGTCCAGTGCTGGTCACAAGGCGACAACTCCCTGTTCCTCAAGGTTATTCTCAAGATTATAATCAGTTAGTTCCTGAAACACAGTATCCCCAAAAATACCAATGATAATCACACGGTGGAAACTCCCTGTTACTCAAGATTGTTCTCAAGATTACAATCTAACTTTATCTTCAGCTAGTTCCTGAAACACTGAACTGGCTAATCCTAGATTTCTGATTCTTCCCTCCCTGCTTAGATTTTTGGCTCTATTTTTTCCTGCTAGGGGGATGTGGATTTATCCAGGTCTTTCAGTTACCAGCTACAGAAAAAATGTTCTAGCATTCAAACTAACTTATCACAACTTTCTGAAAGACAAAATAAAATTTAATGATAGTCAGACAGATTTAGATAGGAGCTCAGTTCTACATAGCTTTTCATACTTTATATTTTTATCTCATAGAACAATTAATCTGAGAATATGCTTAGGATTTATTCACTTTTAACAGTGAAGAAATCCCCCTCATTCTGGCTTGGTTATGATAAAATAATAAATACTGGTTTTGAAAAACATTGTACGTCCAAGAAAACACCTTGGACTATGTGAATTGGGTTGGCACTCTTAATCTTACACATCAAGATAGAATTCATAGAGAAGATCACTGAGAATGTGGCCTTGGTAAAGAAAATCACAACTAGTATTTCAAACTCACCTAATAAAAAAGGTGGATGGAGGTGCACATGTTTAATCCCAGCACTCAGGAAGCAGAGGTAGGCAAATTTCTGTGAGTTTGAGGCCAGCCTGGTCTACAAGAACTAGTTCCATGACAGCTAAGGCTGTGATATAGAGAAATTCTGCCTTAAAAACAAACTAACAAGCAAGCAAAAAATAAGGCAAGGACTTCAGTGTTGAAAATCAGATGAGGAAATACCAACATGAGTAGTAGGATGTCAGTTTTCAATTTAATTCAAATTGAAATTAAATTAATTGGTAATTTAAGAATCAGGAAAAGCCTGATGCGCACATCTCTGAACATGGGCACTCACTATAGATCGCAATGAAACCTGTGAGCCTGCGTCTTCAAATTCATATTAGAAGAATATTGGTGACTATGGTAACTGAGGTGAATAGGGATCATTAGATCAAAACTAAGAAATTAATCCTATGCAGGCTCTTGGTTATGTGTCAGCCAACTATTAGGTTTGAAAGTTTCGCATAGAGTGTGTCTGCTTCCCCATACAGTCAACTACAGAAATCAGTCACAGAGCATAAATGTTCTATGCACACATAAAAAGAAACACTTTTACTCAAATAAGAATTCTAGATATGGTATCCTCCTTTGATGCAATTTTGAAAGCAATGAAAATTTAGCAAATGACCCCCTAGGGAGATGTTTTGCTCTAGTATTATAGGTTCAAATATTACATTTTCTTGTAATAAACACTGATCTCTAGTACTCTTCTATCTGTGCAAATCTAGATTTTTGTACATTCAGCAACATATTTAATATTTCCACTTGCATTGTTCATATTGGTTTTAAATTAATATGTCAAAAATTAAAAGTTGGAATGGCTTCAGTCTCTGTCACACACAAATATATACGTGCACATGTATATAGTTAATTGATACCTATAGTCTTGCTACTGTAGTTAATGACAAGTCAGAGTGGGATTGTGATAGATTGGGTATGTCTCATAGTCACACTTTTTGAGAAGGTATTTCTGTTTCAATTTTTTGATCAGCAGAATGCTATCATTTCTTAGTCTCTTCACTACTAGTTGGTTAAAATTACTACAATATTTTTTTTGGTTTTTTTTTTTTAGTCAAATTTATTATAACCCTATCAGGGGCCGTGAGAGTTACAGTAGGTGACAACTAGTGTTCAGATGTCAATCCACCAGAGGTGTGATTTTCTGATGCAACTTGATCCTGTCCTGGCAAGGCCTGAAGGGCCATTTACTCTGGAAACTGCTTCCAGCTTTTGCTAAAGCAGCTTGGTGTCTCTCCAATACCTGCATTGTAGTGTGTAATCTCATTTGATATGTAGATGTAAACTCTTGATTATATTTCAGTCATATGGGCACATGTATCTGTGGGTGGTCAGGAAGATGACTTTTCATTTGACTGTATAATTTTGATATCTAGAATATATATTATGACGCGATTCATAAGTAGATCTATTTGTCTCATGAGGGCTCTAGACAAAAAGCCTGCCTTGCTCTTTTGCTTAGACTTACTGGACACAATTACCTCACTTTCACCTCAAAGTGAGTTCAAACTCGACTAAAAACTTTTTGTAAATAGATCGTAAGTTTGAAACTTACGACTTTTTTAAATAGATCACAAGTCTGAAACAGCTATGCACAAAGTAAGAGCCACAGATATCCAACCAAAGCTATTACACAAAACACCCAGAGAAAAGCATGCCAATTCATTACTTGCCAGTCTGTTAACAAGAGAACTATGGCTCAAAGCTTATTTAATTGGGCAATGTACTCCCTGCCCTCTGGTCACGGTCACAGTCCTGTCAGCTTGCACCCTTGTGTTTTCCATGGTAAATGGCTCAGCTACTTATCACTTGCTCTAGGAATGTGTTTTTGACCAATGATAAGTAACTACTGTATTTTTTTATTGCTTCAAAGCTCCTGGGGGGTGGTTTTAGATGAAAGAGAGGAAGCAAGGAGAAGAAAATAGCAGGAATTAGACGTAGGATAGGAGAATTAGAACAGAAACAGAACAATGAAGACATTGAAGCAATAAAGCACGGAATAAAAGATTCACTCACCTTCAGAAAAAGTCCCTTTCCCTTCTTGTAGTTTTCAATCTGAATGCTGAAGGGAGTCTTCAGGGCTGGACCTCAAAAGTTCTCATTATAATTTCAATTTAACTTCAAGGTTATTGCACATAATCTGATGATCATTTAAAAACATAACTCAGATCTTGTTATTTCTCTGTCCAAACTCTCTAGATAGTTCCCTTTGTGTTGTCAGAGACTCTGTAGATGTACCCAATCTAATATCAGTACCTAACTAGCAGACTCCGACTTTTCTTCCCTCCTTTTTTCCTTTTTTCCCTCAATATTGACACTATTTGTCAACATCTACATTTGTTTTTATTAGATATTTCCTATCTATTCTCATTAGAATCTAAGCACTGCAAAGTCTATGATAGTTCCTGTGTCCTTTGGTACTTGATTCAGAATATATAGAAACTACTCAATAAATATTTTGAGCAAATACATATAAAGAGTCATTGAACAATAAATAAATAAATGAGATCATGATAAATGCCTGTTGTGGGTGAATTCCAATGGAATGATACATGTTCCATAGAAGGATATATTAGTTACCTGTAACTGCAGGCCTCTATGGAAACAGGGTCTTAATCATGTATGTTTAGGAGAGAAAGGATTCAGTCAGTACCTAAGAGTAAGGCTTTACACATTCTAGATGAAAAGACATGAGAAGATGACCCATGAATTATTAGTGGAGGTATCTAAACCAAGAAGAGAATGTCATATGAAGAAGACAGAGGTTAGAATGATGAAACAACCAACCAAGGAGTGCCAAGGATTCTGTACCCCATGAGAATGTAGGAAAAAAATCAAGAAGGATCTACCCCCACAGGCCCCAGGAATGACCACAGTCTTTTAAACATCTTAATTTCAGACTTTTAACACATATATCTAGCACGATTAATAAAAACTCAGAGACAGAAATTGCAATTCAACCTTAAGATCAGAAAAGCAAAGCAACTGGCCACTGTCTCCTACCTCTACTTCAGTCTGAAATGGCCATCCTGCTTCCAGGAATCTGAGAATGAGACTGTGTGTAAGAGATGTCTTCTCCTGCTTTATATTCTTCTCTGGTGCCAGGAGTCAAGGCATGAACCACTACTGCCTGGTTTCTATGGTAAACTAGAATGACTACTGGGATTATAGGTGAGTGTCACCACCGCCTGGTCTGTAAGGCTGACCAGTGTGGCTGTTTTACTCTCTGTATTTGTTAAAATACAAATGAAATATCACTACAATGTATAATACCTATAAGACAACTTTCTGTTTTTCAAAACTACTTTGCTTTTGAAAAACAGTTGTGGCAATTTGGGGAAAAGAACATATAAATGTCTATTGTAACTTATGAAATGTCTATAGAATTTTTAAGTGAGAGATTTTAAATGAGTGTAGTGAAGATTTTTGTATGTGTGTGGTGATATAGTCACTATTTTTAACTGACAATGGTGGTCTTGGGCTTAGATTACTAGTCAAATTCATAAAATAGACTTCCCTTAGTGCTCAAGTAAAAAAAAATCTTAACATATCTTCCAGGAAAGCTAAGTATCCCCATTCCAGAATGTTCAGGACAGGAAGAGCAGACACATGTGTTTCCCACAATTCCCCTGCCAGATCTTTAGTCTTGCCACATCAGTGCCTGTGGATGGCCACAAAAAAATTAGTTTTAGTAGGTAAGGACCACTGCAATACAGGAAAATGATCAGATATGAAGTTGTATCAGCTTTCCCAGCTACGGAGGCTTAGAGTTGTAAGCTTAAAGGTGTACCGGTATAAATCTGTAGGATTATGATCTTTCCAGGAGCAGGGGCCTGAATTCAATCTCAGGTACCGCTTACAGATTAGGAGTTACAGGCTTCTTATACACAGGCTACTCAATACGCAGGACACTGTTGTCTTGAATCTGCTATGTATCAGTATACTTCCATAGTTATGTTTCAATAAAGAAGATTTAACCTAAGCACAAGTGTTAGATATGTATGAAGCTAGAAGAAAATGACTTGTAATTGCTCAATGACCCATTCCCACCACAGAGTATAAATTGCTTAAAAATATATTTCAGAAATTGTCTATATTTGGTAATAAAAATGTTTCTGTGCTTCTGTATGTAGGACATTGTATTTTTCAGAACACTTACAGGTAACTTTGTTTTTCTTACAACTCAGTGAGACAAATTTATAACCTTAAGTCATTATAGTCACACAAAAGAAAACATCAGTAACTAATTCATGAATCGTCTTCCTACTGAATCTTTCAACACCAATATTTAGGAGTCTGCTGCTGTTATTAGCAATTAAAGTCAAATTAAAGATAGTCTGGTACTTCCTTCATGCCAAAAGCAAACTCTGAGTGCTAGGAATTCTTGATTCCAGCTTATCCATCTTGGCGATGGTTCAGATGTCATTGCCATCAGCCCTTTGCTGCTTCTGGTGAATGTTTCTAACTATCTGTGATGTTTTGGGACTTATAGAACTATCAAATTTCTTAATTTTTGCCAGTCAGTAAATAGAGTTATTTTGCTATAGCAATCTCCATAGAACCAAGCAAAAACTATAAACCAAATCTAATGGGCCATTCCATACAAAAATGAAAATGATACAGAAATATTGTTAGTTATTAATTAAAACCACATAACATCCTATTGATGCACTTTGTATTTTTAGAAATTATAAATATATTATAAACATTTATTATAATAAACATATATTATTTGTATGTTAAATATAATATTCAAATATATATCATATATATAATTCTTGTGTTAGTGGGGCACGTGTCATGGTGGTATCATTTTAATTAGCTACTCATATTTACCTTTATTTTTTGGAGTTTCGATTTATAATTTAAAACACTTTCTAATCTAATATTTTCAACAAAGGACATGAGTGTTAAAGAAGTTATCACTTCTTTAGGATCCTACCATGCTACATCATTCTTCCTTGTTTTGATTTCGCATGGGAAACTCTCCGGTAAGCACACCTACGTTTCTCCTTTTTGTGTAACTTAAGTTTAATTCTGAAGAGATTGTTTGCTGAATAAGCACTTACTACACAAGTCTGAGGACTTGAGTTTGACAGCCAGAACTCACAAAAAGCCAAATGTCTTAGCTGGCTGTACGTAGTGCTTTTGTAGGGAGAGAGTAGAAGACAGGAGAAGCTTATGTTCCATGTAGACAAACCTACATAACAGTAAACAAAAGACACATTGTATCAAGGTAGAAGATGACAGACCAAACTGAAGGTTGTCCTCTGACATCCACACACACTTATATGGCATGTGTGTGCTCACACTGACACACTCACACAAGTGAGTGAAACATGCATGTGCATGTACAAATAACTTCCACCTTTAAGTTTAGGTGAAAATTATCACATAATACAAGATAAATTTTGAGATATTCTCTTAAATACTGATGGGTTCCTTTGATTTAGCAGTAAACCATAGACACATTATTTCCTAAAGCATAAGCTTAGTGAGACTTGATCGTTATCTGGTTTTAGGCAGATAACTCTCTTGAGGGATTCCTGTCTTGAACAGAGTCAAATTTACCCCCTTAAATTGAAAATTTATAAACTACCTCATAATGTGGGGGAAGACAGGAGTCTTTTAGAACAAGTTTATTTATTTGTTAATTCATCGAGTAGCTATTAATCCCCTTTTTGTATCAAATATTCAGCCAGGAGTTTGAAACACAGAAGAAAATAAAAACATTCCCCACTCTTGTGAGTGATAGCCATCTGACCAATAACCACAAAGATGCATGAGCAAATTACAAACAAACAGCTTTATTCCAAGGAAAATCACTCAGATGGTCTCATTTACTTGGGTCACCATAAAAAGCAAGTTAGGTTTATGTCTTCTTTCTTATTAATGGAAAGATAATTTGAGTACTAGTCCAGAGTTGATTAAATACCTGGCTAACACTCAAATTAAACTAGCAGGACCTATAAAGGAAGAATGAAAGTAAGATTTGTTTTTCTTTGAGTCTCTCTAGGACAGCTTTTCTGTCCACTAAGACTACTCCTGGCCATATGTTCTCCAGCAAAGGCTGACTGCTCCACACTGTAGGAAACTCTGAGCCATGGGCACTAAGCTCAAAGGCTGAGGCCTCCAGGTGAAAATTCTCAACTCATCCGAAAGCTATTGGCGAATTAGCTGTGGGAGGACAGTGCTACCTGACAGATGCTAGAGTGAAAGGCTGCCTTCCTCTGTTGACTATCAGAAACAACTGTCAAAAATAGCTTCTTCTGTGGGTGACTGTACCACTCACCAGTCTCCCAGACACAAGCAACTCTGTTGACTGAACATGATGTTTATAACGTTAGATGCTAATATCAACACTGACACATACTTAAGTCTACGACATAAACATATTGCACCTCAAACACTTCTCACCATGGCCTAGAAGACAATAGAAAGCACAACTTGATCATTTTTACCATTTTTCAGAGCAGAGAGAATAGGAACTAGTCACCTGGGTTAGTGAAGTAATGGATCTTAAAGCAAAAGATCTGCTACAACTTTACTAGGCCAGCATAGATCTAGCTACATTGAAAACTTATCCTTATACCCACCAATAAGTGTAGCTTCCCTCCTCCTCAAAATATATTTGTTTCCCTTGGAGCAGACATTACAGAAAACCACAACGGGCCAAAATGCAGAAACAAGTAACTGTGGCATGCTTATCATCCAAAAGAAACATTTACAACAGAAATCCTGTACCTAAGGCTCAGGAAACATCAGAGAGAGAGAGAGAGAGAGAGAGAGAGAGAGAGAGAGAGAGAGAGAGAGAGAGAGAGAGAGAGAGAATGGACAGATTGTAAGAGTCAGAAGACCAGGAAGTCACTTGTGAGAGTCTCCTAGTAATAAAATAGAAACCACACACATGATGCCTCAATATACAGTTGCCAAAATAAGACCTGAAGAATGACAATATCAGGAGACATAGTGCAAGGGGGTCCCACTGCTAGAAAAAGAACTACAAAGAATTAATGACTGCTGAGAGAGGAAAAATTATCCCCCAGGGATAATCCCCCTAATAAGTTATTCAGTACTGTGTGGTCACTCCTGAAATCATATTCATACAAACAACACTGAACAGATCCAGCTGGCTGTATTTATATGCTTATCATATATTTCTAGCAATAAAATAAAAGAGTAGGAGTCATGCACAAATTTGAGAGAGAGTAGGACAACTTCAGAGGGGTTGGAAGGAAGGAAGGAAGGGAGGAAGGGAAGAAAATATGCAATCACATTTTAATTGAAAATTTTAAAATAAAAGAATCTTTAACATTCACAGTATGAGAAGTCAGGTTATGCTGTTCCCTTCATCTATACTAACAGATTTCTAAGGGACTTCCCATGCTTAACATGTTCTCCCTTTTACATGGTGATGGAATTCTGCATTTATTGTAAGATGCAGCTCTTTATAGATGTCTATTTCAAGGGCAAATATGTTCCAACATTTGTAAAGAATAAATAACTTCTCAGCCATTATTTTATACAGCAGGACAGCACAATCTGAAAATGTAAGCAACACTTACAATGTATCCTGAATGGAAGGCAAAGCCATTTTAAAATATTCTTCAATTCTAAACAAAACGAAAGCATATAAATGTCTGAAGAAAATGTAAGTACATTTTTGTGTAAATGAACACTCTATAAGTGTTCATATTGTATCCTGACGCACACTTTAAAAATACTCCTATGTATAATTGGAAAATTAAACATGGGTAAGCAGAACACAGCTTAAATAATAATAAGTGTATGGGTTTGTATCTAATATTTTTCAATATTCATTAGATTGACCAGAATAATAGTTTGGGAGGGAGGGATAACAAGATGTGCTTTGGCGAGAGGACAGCAAAACTGACCAAGACATCAAACACTTGTACATGAATAGAGGCAAAAAGAACACCTTAGGTGAATGTCATGCTGATGCCCTAAGAGATTCAGAGGCTGTAACCCAGCTAACATCTTGTGAGAGGTGAGAGTCGGAAAGCATGCTATTATATCCCAGAGGAAACACTCTGATTCTGGTGTCTCATTCTCATGACAAAGGTGGCAACCAGCACAGAGAATAGCACAGCATGGATCCGTTCTCCTGACAAAGACAGGGGGAAGAATGGAAAATAATGCAAAGTTAGTGCCTTCTTGTTCAAATGTATTGTAATCTTCAGGTCTTCCTCTCTTCCAGCAAGGATGTAAGACATTTAGTTCTGACAGTGTGACTGTGATCTAATAATTGCTAGAGCTCCAGGCTGTGGAGCATTTCAGGGTTTGTTTTACAAATAGGAGGGTGTATTATCATTCGCAAGTGTTTTAACTTGTCCTGAAAAAAACATTTTAAAAAAGAAAAATAATTGTTAAGCTGTGCAGAACATAATATAACATCATTGCCTATGTAGAACCAGTGTCTGCAAAATTTGAGATATGGCAACTTTCAAATATTTGCAAAATAAAATAATATATTTTAAACAAAGCCATGCAAAATATGCTGCATATGCCACAATTAAATTAGTGGAAGTAAGTTGGTAACTTCCACTTTTCCAAGTTTAACAAGTTGGAACTTGTGAAAGTATATGAAAAAAATCATTCTTTCTGTATATATATATATATATATATATGTATGTATGTATGTATGTATACATATTGCATATGCTAATAAGCAGCAAACCAGAGATGGTAATAATTCAATTAATTAACAAAAGTTCGAAGAAAATCCACTATTGTGTGCCATTAAAATATTTTCTGAGAGGCATAGCCCCAAAGGTAAAGCAAACAGTGAGTGTTAACTTTTATAAGTTAAATCTGTGTGCAAATATTATCTGCATTAATTTCATTTTTTTATTAATCTGACCATGCCAAACTGTAATTAGAGAAATCACAAATACTACTATGTAGGACTCCTTAAAGTCTTGCAAAAATGAATTATCAAAGCTTACTTCAAATACAGGATTTCACTGCCTGAGTCTTGAATTCTTAAGCAGCATTTTGTAGTGCTCTTTCACCAACATGATCGGGGCTTTATATATATTAAAACATTTTACTTGTGTGCTGTTCTGTGGTGAGGGTTGACTTGGAATCCTCCAAGTCTATACAAAGCTGGATGAGGTGGTGCAGGTGGTAGAGATGCCTGGGCCAGTGGTGGGGGATAAAGACAAGGAACTCTGCAGGGACTCAAGGACAAACTCACCCAGAATTCATGGCAATGAAGAACGTGAGAAACCTATCTCAAAGTGGAGGTCACTTCCACACAGGAGATTGTCCTCTGGCTGTTGTCTTCAGGTGTATATGCACTCACATTTGCATACACACATAGATCATAAACACATACAAGCCAAGGTGGATAACAAAGCAGCATTACGTTTCAGAATAAAAATAAGAAAGTCAGTAAGAGAGAATCTAGTACTTATTACAGGAGGTATGGCACTATGATGCAGTACTGTGCCACTTATAAGAAGAAACTCTAATCTGTCTCTTCCATGGTAAAATGATCTGGTGATTATGTCCAGTTTATTCACAAACAAGAGTGTGAGATAGAAAATGTGGTTTCCTTAAGGAGTTACCAGCAACGTGGAATTCTGAATCTCCTATTTGCCTTTTGTTTTAAATGGCTCAATACTACCCATGCTCAGCTTGCTCTAAGTGGAAATCAAGTATTTATCCATCTGTCTTTGTGGAAGGTATAGTTCTCACAAGGTATTAGGTAAGCTAGGTAATAGGTACCTTGCAATAGGTAAGCCTATTGCATAAGCATCATAAACAGCTCATCATAAAGAAAACAGCTAAACAGAACATAACTGAGACTAAATTTTGATACTTCATCTTTAAAACCAACATCCTTCCTTGAGCACTCTACAGTGACCACAAACAGAAATGGAAATTATATTTAAGAAGAAGCAGGTCAAGGCCCATTAGAACATATACTGTTTATAAGACAAGATGTGGATGAAACGGGAATCTGAATATGCTACTCTAGTGGAGATCTTATTGCATGGGAAATTTTAGAAAATAAAACATTAAATTAAATACTGGTCAGAAATAGAAACATGCAAGCTACTGGATGGTGGCTTGAAACAAAATATGTGTATGTCTAAAAATAATTTCAGCAATGGGAATAATAATTGACATTTGCATTTTATTTTGGTGCTAGAGATTTGGACTCATGGTGTTTGCACAGGCTAGATACCTTCTCTCTCATTCAATGGCTGCATTTGTGAGCCCGATGTGTAGATGTTGACTCTGTGCTAGGTATGATCTCAGGCCCAATCTCATCTTCAATTGCCTATGATAGAGGATAACTTTTATTATTATTTAATAACATATGATTTTATATGTAAAAGGACTGAGACACAAGAATCTAGAAATTGACCACTGAGGCAAAATAAGCATGTAGTAGGGCTTTATGACCTTACATGTTGAAAGCATATTGAGGGAAAGAAAGCTGAGAATAGGCTTGTATGCCTATGGTTTATTTCAAGAAAAGTGTGAATCAGCAACAATTTTCATTAGTATGGTATTAAAGATATTTCTTCAGAATGGTTTGGTCTGGGAAATGTATGCTTCATATAGACATAAAGGAAGAAAGAGAAGCAAAAGAAAAAGAAAAAAAAACATAGATAGTAAATGGTAGGAAGGAACTCAATGCATTCAATGTTTTCTACCCTGCTAACCATTTAATGTGTTTATAGTTAGTCTTTGCTGTGAGTGCTCAAGTGAGTGTGGACTGATGCTCTCCTTCCTCCCATCAGATCGTATCTGATGTACTTTCCTGTAGCTCCCTGCTTATTCTCACTGCTTTCTTTCCCGTCCTAATTGGCCTTGAGTTGTTGGTGGTGCTCCTAGTCAATTAAGAGTTGGTTAAAGGAAAAAGGAACAAATACACAAGTAGGACAGTTTGAGAGATAATTAGACTATTTTCAGAATTTCTATTTTATAAATAAGACCATATTTACTTGTTCTGAGAGGAGTGGCTGAATGTCATTAGAAACTGGAGAAGTTAGACTCAGAATTCCACTAAAAGAACAACAGCTCAGTCCTCACTTTAGGATGCACTGGGCTAAGAAAGTTAGTGATGAAACTGTCAGCTCAGACTGATTCAGATGATTGATGGCTGTGAGAAGAAAGGTTACAGCTATGGAAGCCTGAAGAGTCAGTATCTGTTCCCTTATATAGTATGCAAGGTGCACTATTGATTAAATATTTTAAAATAGTCCAAGCATCAAACACACCTGCAGCTTCAGGCAATTCATTGTATAAATGCCCTGAAATGTTGCTCATGCATTAGCGTTTCTGATATTTTCTGAGAAGAGCTAAAGTGACTTTGGCGCATCTTTGTGGTTCAAGTGGATCATGCTTTTTGATGATTTCCAACTCTGGTAAGTTGTTGACTCTGCAAATAACTGGATTCCTGTAGGTTTAGTCTTTTAGTTTCTAAAGTGGAAGAGGCAAGATGTTAAATTTTCTTTCTTCTTAATTATCTCCCATTGACATTTCACTAAGAGACCTTTTTTTTATCTTCCAGCTATATAATCTGATTTTTTTTATTCAGGATTTTGTGTTTTCCAATAACACTTACCATTATTTTCAAAGAAGAATATCTTTTCTCTTACAATAACACTTTTCTTTATATTTACATAGGATACTTATATCTATTTATGGGGTAGAGTGTTACAGTTTGTTTAAAACATGTCTAACATTAGTTCACAGTGAATAGTATTTAAATTTCCTTGACTATTTCTCAATAACTTAGCCTTCAAGTGATATTTTATTTTTTTGATGTTTCATATTTCGATTCATATTAATGAAGTCGTTAATATTCAATTGTAGTGTTCAGATAAGTAACAGAGAGCGTATGATAGGCTTGGTCTGTAGAATAACCAAACTGATAGTCAAGTTTACCCTACATGAACTATCATAGTGCCAGCCTACACAGTGCTAGATAGTGAAAACAGGGCTGGAATGGAAAGCAGATCTATCAATATTTATGCAGCCAAAAAAGTAATTTTGTCCACCATTATAAAGCTGGTTTGGGAAGGCTGAACACGCCGTTTCAAAGTCACTCATCAAAATAACTTGTCAACTTATCTTTTGGATCTCCCCTAGAACCCATTAACATTTGTGTCAACAGCCTCAAGGCTGGCAAAAGCTCGTTCATGGTGAGAAGATTCGGGTATGCCAAAAACAAGACCAGTTGTCTTCGAAATCTTTGGAATGACTCTTTCGTAACAAAAGAAGAAAGACGACATTCCAGCTTATTTCATAGAGAAGCGGTGTCGTTGTAACATACATACACGTACCTCTCCGGTGAAAACTACTGATTGCTAGGAATAAGCTTTCTGAAGGGAATTGCAGTGAAAAGTATAATTAACTTGGTGGTGTAATTTCCAGCTTTTTCTTTTACAAATTCCCTGCTACACTATCCAAGATTATTTATACAGGTACCTTTTCTATCCATAGAAATCACACGAATATCTGTCATAAAATAATTGTCATAATGTATTGATAAAGTTACTCTTCCCATATTTCACATATTTCAAGTATATATCAACATATTTATATAATTGTAGAATTATACACAGTTACATACAAGGTGGGACATATGATTTAAGATGACATTCTTCTTTCTATTCTGTCCAATTTGTGTGATATTTTATTAATAGTATTTTTAAAAGAAATATATTATTTGATAAAATTATTACTCAACTGAATTCCATCAAAATGTCATCTTTTTATGTGCTTAAAAGGTTTCTTATCTTCTATTATTAAGTGATAAAAGATTATAATTTGACAAAAATGGATAGTAAAACGATTTTTAATTATTTTTATTTAAACATCCTCACACAATATATTTAGATCACATTCTTTTCTACCTACCCCCAACTCCCTCAAGTCTTCCATTCTTTTTACTACCCACTCAACTTCACAGTCTCTCTCTTTCAAAAAAAACCATAAACTAAAACAAACAAAAAACTAAAAAAAAGTACAAAAAACAAAATACAAAGCAAACACACAAAAACATAAAGTCTGTTTCTTGTTAGCCAATTATAATGGCAAATCAATCCCACACCAGTTAGGTTTTAAAGGGGGTATTTATTTTGGGGGGTAAAACTTACATACATGCAAACCGTCAGGAAAGGATCCTAGTCGCTGGAGCAGGAGCCGGAACCAAGCACCGGAACAGCCGAGACTTGCAGCTCTTTTGTAAAGAGAAATATACCACGCCCCAGTGGGCTGGTATTTCATTGGCTATTGGCTGAAGGAGCAGAAGATGCTCCTGCAGCACAATTATCCCTGGGCATGGAGGTTACGATGAAATGTGGTTGATATACCTAGCGATGCTACACCAGAGAAAACTTTTTTTTTTTCCCAGCAGGTATCAGTAGCAATTTTCTTCTTGGCTGCAGATGGGATTATGGCCTTTCCCTTTCCCCTTGCTAGAATGTTTTCTGCTTTGAACATGAGCAGATCTAGGGTTTCTTATCATAATCGCTATAAATTTCTATGTATATCATTCCTATTGTGTCTTGGTGGTGCTGTTTCCATGTGATCACCGACCACCTCTAGGGGCTTGAGGTTTCTGCCTTGTCTTCTTTGTAGATCGCTGTACCTTGAGGGCAGGGGTTTGAAATCTACCAACGAGATATTTAGGTGCAATAGTGGTACAAATGTTATGGGAGTAACCAGCCATCTTTTGATTGAATTTAAGGCCCAGTCTATGATATAGAATCCATACTTGACACTGCTTAATGGCCAAGAACCTTAGACTACATAAATTATGAACACTAGGACAAAACCTACTACTATCATTTTGATAAAGGAATGGAGCAATACAGTGAATCCTTATGACATTTTGCTATACCCACATATCAGCACTCAACACTCCTCAGAGAAGTTTCTTTCAGTAGATGGCAGTTAATACAGAGACCCAAAACAGCAACCCAACTTTGACAGTGCTGTTGAATCATTTTCTTTAGCTCTGTGGGGAACTGTTGTAGGAAATTATCTGAATAAATTATTTCCCTAGATAAGTATTCCAAAGATAAATGTAGTAAAAACTACGTAAATTTGCAATGGTTGTTGAAGCTTAATTATACTCAGTATATTTAAATCTATTTAATTTTAGGTGAAAAATAAAGTATACTTTCTATAATTTCATAGAAATTGGGTACTTTTATTGGAAAAAATACAGTTCATTTTGTCCATTGTGATATGACGTTCCTAAGTGATACAGAAAATTAAATTTTGCATTTTATTTACTAGATATTTAGTACATTTAAGTATTTGTTACTTTTAAGGAATATATGTTCAAAATATTAAAATGAACTGGGTGATACAAGTAAAAATATCAATAGTAAAGGATCTGCTTGACACATTTTAAGAAAAAAGTTGTTTACTTCAACTGTGGGCATTGCATGTATGGAGCTCTAAATCAATGGCTCAATAGGAAAGTGGTGCAGGAGAATTATCTGTATTCTGTCAATCATATTTTAATAAAACGCTGATTGGCCAGGCAGGCAGTATAGGCGGGAAAGCCAGACAGGAAGTAGGGGTGGAGCAAAGAGACTGAGAGTATTCTGGAAGCAGAAGCTCTCTCTCAGCCACTCCTGCGCAGACCACTGGAGAGGAAACATGTAAGCTGCCCAGCTGGAAAAGGTACTGAGCCATTATGGCTAACATAGATAATGATAATGGATTAATATAAGTTACAAGGACTAATAATAAGCCTGACCTATTGAGCCAATCAGTTTATAATCCTATGGAGTCCTGTGTGTAATTTCTCTTTGGGATTTGCCGGCTGTTGGGGTACCGGGCGGGACGGAAATCCCAACAAGCCGGCCCCTCATGTTACATATGGCGCCAACGTGGATAACTGAATCCACATAAAGCGTGAGAAAGCTTGGGAAATAATAGAGTAAAGCATGTTTTCTTGGTAGCAGCAATTTCTCAGGTCTGCTCTGGTTGCTAGAGCAAGCAAGCACTCTCATCTAAGGGAGGCTTCCTGACTCAGCCTTAACTGCAAAACCTTGCAGCTCATTAAAAGGTCCTGCCAAAAAACACTTAAATGCTGTTGGTGAAAAGCTGAACACATGCTTTTCGGTTTTCAGTCGTAGCAGGAAAAAAGCTGTGCTGTTTTAAAATGCCGGCTTTCTGGGCTGTCCTGCCAGAGCAAACTCTGACTCTTTCAGGCAGGCAGTCCGACTGAGTGTGGTCTGTGAGCAGAATGCTGCAGCTTGCTTGCTGGCAAGGACTTTAAAACACCATAGAGTTGTGGCAGTAAAAGGCTTCAGTGGTACCTCAGCCACAAGGCTGGAAAGCTAAAAAATGAGCTGGATCTAGCCGTCAAAGCCACGGCTTTAAAGGAGAGGACTAATCTTCTCCTTAAAGACTCATGTAGTCAAAAAAGAGAGAGAGATACAGTAAAGAGAGGTTCAAAGACGAAGAAAACCTCTAAATGGTTTACAGTGTGTTAAAAATATATGCAGGATAAAAGTTAAAGTTCTTAAAGTTAAAAGGAAAGAAAGAGAGTAGTTGGGTGTGGTGGTACACACCTTTAATCCCAATGCCTGGGAGGCAGAGGCATATTGACCTCTGTGACTTCAAGGGGTAGAGGTAGATTGACCTCTGTGACCTCAAGGTGTGGTAGTACACGCCTTTAATCCCAATGCCTGGGAGGCAGAGACAGATCTCTGTGAGTTCAAGGTGTGGTAGCATACACCTTTAATCCCAGCACTGGGGAGGCAGAGACAGGAGGATCTCTGTGAGTTCAAAGACAGCCTGGTCTACAGTGTTATTCCAGGACAAAGATATACAAAGATCCTGTCTCAAAAAGTAAAAGTAAAAATAAAAGAAATAGAGGTTAAAATAAAGCCACATAAAGATGGAAAATGCACAGAGAATCTTCATACTGTATGCTTTTATGCTCTCTTTAAATTGTTTGATTGCTGAGGAAAGAGCAACAACTGCTAAAAGACTTTTGTTTATAAATGCTGCTGAACTAACCCAAGATAGGAATTTTGAAAATACCTTGGCTTCAAAACTAAAGTCAAAAGGTATGTTACTTTGGAGAAGAGATTTTGCTTTTGTTTCCACAGAAAACGAGAGACTCTGGATTTATTCAGAGTTAAGAATAATCACCTTTGACCAAGGGAGGCCACCTGAAAAATCTCCGATAGGAACAGATGGCCCAGATGACAGAGGTCTACATCCAGAACTGATCCAAGACTGTTGCCTGAGATGATCGAGACTCACAGGATACTCCAGTCAGGACTTAAATTATAACTCTAAGTTTTCTTTAGGTCCCCATAAGATCATCAGCGCCCCCAACCAACAGGAAGTAGCCTGAAATACTACGCCCACATTCCCAACAAATGGACTATGGGTATTTTTCTTTGTTTAAAAAAAAAAAAGAGGGAAATGGTGCAGGAGAATTATCTGTATTCTGTCAATCATATTTTAATAAAACGCTGATTGGCCAGGCAGGCAGTATAGGCGGGAAAGCCAGACAGGAAGTAGGGGTGGAGCAAAGAGACTGAGAGTATTCTGGAAGCAGAAGCTCTCTCTCAGCCACTCCTGCGCAGACCACTGGAGAGGAAACATGTAAGCTGCCCAGCTGGAAAAGGTACTGAGCCATTATGGCTAACATAGATAATGATAATGGATTAATATAAGTTACAAGGACTAATAATAAGCCTGACCTATTGAGCCAATCAGTTTATAACCTGATGTAGACTCCGTGTGATTTTCCTTGGGGTATGCCAGCTCTGGGGTACCGGGCGGGACGGAAACCCCAACAAGCTGGCCCGTCATGTTACAGGAAAGCTCCAACTTTAGAAATGACTAGGTATGTTAATTATGTCATGATGTTGGTGATGAGGAATATATCCAGCACTTAGCTAGTCCCTTTTCTAAACGTCCCACAGACTACAACTCCTTGTAGGAAGGCCCGATGGTAATCCACCCTATAGGCCATTGCTGCCCAAAATTCCATATTGACTCTTTTGCCTTCTATTTTCTTGCTCACTCAAAAGAGAATATTTGAAAATTTCATACAATATGTATCAGAATCTCGAAGATAAAATGTAATCAGATAAAGGGGAAGTCCAACAAACAGGCCGATACAGGCAAGTTTATCCAATCTGACCAAGGTGTCTTAGGCTTAGTCCTTAGCCCTTGAGAAGAGCATGATGATGACACTTACTTTTTGTCTTGTGAATTAATATTGATTATAGATTAATCAAAATCATTTGGCCTTGGAAACTCCTTGCTAGTCCTGAACGCAACTAAAGACAGGAGGGAAAGAATTTTATTCTCAATAGACGCTAAATTCAGGAGATTTTTCTTAGCTCCCAGGGCTTTTTCCTTCACCGGAATAACTCTGACCTTACATGTTTTATTTTTTTGTTTAATTTTGAGATTGCCTAATTTGTATCGAGACATTGGCACATTTCCATTTCTGATCCTGGTTCTCGACCCTCCAAAAGTGGGGCCAAAGAATATAGCTCACCATTTGGTATAAAATACTGTTCAAGCTTTCCTTTTCCTATGTCTATGCAAATGCACGAAACCAGCACTTTCTTTCATGCCAGGAACTAGGCATATTCTTTACAGTCTGTGTGACCCCAGAAGGAATTTCCATGACCAAAGTAAAGGAGCCCTACGGCAGATTATAAGGGGCAGGCAGGAACAAAGAGGGACATTTCCATCCAATCCCACTGTGTGTTTGTGTCAAAAACTTAATGTCTTAACAGAGGAGACGCTGCACATCTCTCCACTGTGCAAACGCTACTTTCTGAGCTGGACAGAACAATGACACGGTAGTGTCTCCTTCAGAATGACTTTTAAAAAATCCCTATTTGGAGGGTGCTTTAAGGAGCATCACTGAGCTAAACAGAGGAAGGCCTGCTCAGTGCAGAAGGTGTTTCCGTTCTAGTCATTGAGTTCTGGTACTCACTGTTAATCACTTCTCAGAGGAACCTAGAGGGAGAGGCAAATTTACAGCCATGCTCTCAGAAATTGTCTTTCCAGCAAGCAGACGAGCCATCGATCTCCTGTAAATAATCATGGGATTATTAGAAATCGGTTTGTTGAGAAGATGGCACAGTGGATGAAGCAAGCTTCTCCCCTGTCCTGTCCTGTAGTACCCACACCCAGGAGAGACGCCATCACGAAACATTCAAGTGCCTGACTTTAGTACCTAAGTATATTGTGTGAACTTAGGCTAATTACTTTAGTTCCCTGTACCTTGTATCCCCATACACTTTTAAAGACTTAAATATGTGAAATCATTTTAGAAACTTAGAGTGGTACCTGGAGTAAAATATTTACTCAGTAGGTAACAATTATTAATGTCAAATGATTAATAATTAAATGCTATAAACTTATGAGGCCAGAGAATCAGGCTCCTGTAATACCTTAAAGTCAATATAAGCAGCACTTGAAGAAGCCATGAGGACAACCATAGGGCTCACCCCGAATGCTGGCAAAGTAACTCAAAGAGCTACATAACTCATCTTAGGATGGGTGTGTTGCACACACGTATCCACTCTCACACATACCAATATATGCCTATAAACACAACACAACACACTCACCCAGAACCCTAGGAAAGGACGGCATCATAAGCTAAGCTGAAAAATAATGAATTGGGGTGAGAATGAAAATAAGCCGGGCTGCAGCAAACGCAAGTGCTTTAGGAAGCTGATTTTGTACTCATTATTAAATGGAGGCGTGCGAACACTGAACGAGGAGATGAAACATTAAATAAGACAAAATCATCTCAGATGAAAGGCATGCTGAATGAAGAGCAGACAGACGCAAAAGAGAGCAGGATGAAACGAGGAACCATTGTAAGGAAGCTGAAATAAAATATTTGAATTCGTATCAGCTTTCCTAACAAAAAGAACAAAATTGACAGTACAAATTAAATCAATGATTAAGGAAAATCTTGAGAAACATACCCAGAATACAGAACGTAAAGACAAAGAGATGAAAAGATGAGAGAGAATATTAGAAACGGGAAATAGAAAGGAAAGAAATTGCACTCGTTGCCAATTAGTATTTTTGAGGAAGGGGTTAGACCTATCAGAACAATAGCAAAATCTTCCATCTAAATTGGCCATAGAAACTAAAGCAGGAGGCAAATGCTTCTTTTGTTTGGAGAAAGATACGAGCTTAAAGGATGAATGACTCTATTCTGTAATAAACAAATAAATTAATTTTTGAAGTTTGTAAAATATTTGTTTCCTAGTCCAAATGAAAGAACTGAGTGCACATCATAAGATAGGGACACGTTACTATCCCATCTTAGTCACTTGCATAGGAAACTGCAGTTGAGGGTCTCTGACGAACTGTGTTACAATCTATTGTTTTCCTAAATTATTTCACTATCGAGTCCCTTCCTTTAAGTAATACAGACCAACAGTCTTCAGATTTTGTGCTTCATAATACAGTTTGATAAATGAAGTGACAAGATTCTGGGAGCTTTTGAGAAATATTGCTAAATATTTTTATAAAGGTTATAGTCAATCAGTCAGTCTATCAATACTTCCATCAATTTGTTTGGGCTTTCATAGCAAAATACAGCAGATGAGTAGCTTAAAGCAAAATTATTTTCTTGTGTTCAGAGACTGAAAGTATAAAACCATATGGTTGTCGGTCTTGCTTCTCCAGGTGTTGCCCTTAGTTTGCAGGTGGCCATTTTCTCTGTTTCTGTCTGGTCTCCCTATACACATCTGTGTCATAAGTTTTTCTCATAAGGCCACTAATACATAGACATAAGACTATTTCAATCATCAGAATTTAATTGAGCTACATCATTAGAAACCTTAGCAAAACTACAATCAAATTCTGAAGTACCAAAAGTTGAGAATTTATTACATAAATTGTATGTAATATAATTTAGTCCATAGTAATTCAAAAAGAAAAAAAATTATCAGATTTTCAGATCATGTTGTATGTCAGAAAAATGAGACCATTCATCTTGGGTTTTGTGGAGCAAAAAAAAAATTGTAATCTAATCATTATGTACAAAACCATGCTATAGTACATATATAAAAAGAAAGTTATAAAGAAACCAGTGAAAAACAAGGCAAATGTCTTAGTACTATATGAAAATAGCTCTGGAATTGTGGACCCACTGAGAGAGACTTGGCGATTCCACAATTATTTAATATATTTTGTCTGTTTGCTTGCTTACTTTTTTATTTATTTAGCTTATGTGGAGGTCAGAGGACAGCTTATGGGTTCTGACCTCCCATCATGTGGGTTCTGGGACTCAAACTCAGGTCATCTGGCTTGGTAGCAAACGCCTTTATGTATAGATTCATCTTTATGGCATCCTGGGACCTTTTGAAAAACAGAAGTAGAAATGACAAAAAAACACACAAAATTTTAAAAAACCCACAAACCTAAAAAAAAAACCCAGCATATGTAGTCTAATATATTATTTTTTAAACAGTTCAGAATTAAATGAATCCAAAAGCACTTACAGATTACTTTCCCCTTCTTCATCTACAGAGGGGCCTTCACGGGTGTATCCGTGGCACTTCCTATACCTAAAGGACACACTGTGAAGCAGCATGTTTCCACGTGGCTCTGACTGTAGGTGTCACAGTCCAAAATGGATTCTTCAATAGGACCTTTGCTTCCTCAGCAACCCCTTGGCAACCTTGTGTTAGGCTTGTTGTGTCAGGCTTGCCATGTGCCCCTTCGTTTGTGTGATTGGAGTTGATGGCTGATTTTGTTCTGTGAGTTCAGGTAGATATCTCTTGGTCTCATTAGGTACTGTTGTGTCTGTATCTCCCTCCTTTGTTTTTTAAGCTTCTCCTTACATACTGTCCTGAAGACATCTTACTCATTTTCCTGAGTTAATTTTACCTTCTAGATAATCTTTGTCTATATTTAATCTAGTATATCTAACGTTTAATATAAATGCATGTATTAAAGTGATTAAAGGACATTCTTGCTTACATGCAAAAGCGTCCCATTTAAATTCAGCCTACAGAGAACCAATTAGAAATGTTTGGATGGCGTTTACACCATAGCGATCAAACCTGTGATGCAAACAGTGTCGAGGAGGAAAGGATTACTATAAGTTGTTTTTCTGAGATGTTGGACATGGTTGTTTGGTCTCAAGCACTTGGGAAGACCAGTCAATAGCAAGATCACTGGCATAGGAAATCCTTCACCTCTCACAGTAGACAGGGCACAAAGTGGAGAAAGGGACCAAAGATGAGAAATCAGTGTCAAAGTCTTGTCTCAAGTGACCTATTTCCTCCTGCCAGGCTCAACCTCCTGTGGCTTTCACTGCTTCTCAAATTAGTCCCTCCGCTTGGAAAGCATGCCTCTATGCTTGAGGCTGCAGGGCAATTTCATATTCAAACTGTCGTAGAAACTTTCTGGGCTCAAAAGAGATTTTCCTCACATAGATTTAGCATCTCGTCTTTGAAAATTTGAACTCCCTAAGTTTGATAGTTCAATGTACAAATGCTTTGTTTCAGGCAGAAAATTATAAAAAAAAAAACCCATAAAATTACCATCAGACTAAGTGTCCAAAGCATATATTAAACGTGAAGGAATCTCATGGGTTAGGGTCCCATCCCTAAGCTGGTTCATTTTGTATATGCAAGTGTTCCAAAATCTGGTTGACTAAAGAGCTGAAACATATTAGTTCCAAGCATTTTTATAGATAATCTATCATTTCTTCATTCTTGAGCCTATAGATTGAGTTTCCTGGTGATTTTACAACTTTATTTTCTTTCTCTTTATTACTATTGGCCAAGTTTGAAACCTTATCATCTTTTATACAAATTGTTGCATACCAATTTGTGTGCTTTTTACACATCATTCCAGATTTTGTACCCACAAATATCCACATTTAAAACAATCTTCCTAAAATTCCAGTACAAGAATTTCAATTCTTGCTACCACTTTCAGCATTTAACCTGACCACTATTTATCTATATTGTGAAACACTTGTAATTTTCGCTTTTCAAAATATAGCATGACTCCCAATGAATATACTATGTGTTTAAGATATTATCCTAATTTTCTTTTCTATGGAGTGACCAAAAACAATTTGGAGGGAGAAAAGAATATAGGTTAGCTTATATTACAAGATCACTGTCTGTTACCAAGGCTGTATAGCTTGGTGACACTATTGGGGGTATTAAGTGAAAGAAGTGGGCCCCACTTGAAGGAAGTAGACCACAGAGGCTCTGCAAGGCAAAGACTTTTAATCCTCTACTCTTTGTTTGGATCCCACTTTTGTTTTTGTTTTTCAGTCGTCATCGGGTGAGCAGTTCTATTCCATCATTTCCTCTACCATGCTGTTCTGCTTCACCTCAGCCTCCAAAAGGGAGACTTCTGATCTTCGAAGGAAATATATAAAACTCTGAGCAGAAATTAATCTTCTTCTCTTTAAGACAATCAAGCACATCTGACTATATGTCATGTTGTCATCGGGAAAGGTCATGAACCACACAGTCAAGACTGCCTCTCTCTCTCTCTCTCTCTCTCTCTCTCTCTCTCTCTCTCTCACACACACACACACACACACACACACACACACACCCCTCTATTAATGCTTTAGGTACATTTACAGTTCTTTTTTGGGCCACATCCACAGCTATCTGAAGCCCAATCATATACGCAAGTTATGAGTTAGACCCACTTGCTAATGTAAGTATCCTCAGTGTTTATCTAACAAAGAAAAATTTAATTTGAAGTGACACAAATTAAAGTATAGTAAAAATGTACTGGTAGATAATTTGCAGCTTATGTATACACACGAATAAGTCAGTCCTTAATTTAAAAAACACAGAAGATAAAGAAATAAATATAAAATGTAGAAAACTGTGTAATTGAGATGTTATATCACTCCAAATACACTGATTCAAAAATTAAAAGACTTTATGTATGCTTTTTGACACACTTGAATATCGATTAGTTTTCAGCCAAAAATGTATATGATTGCATACATACTATGATCAAAATAAAATTGCACAAAAGTTGTTATTAAAAATACACTTAAGGACTGGAGAGATGGCACAGTGGCAAAAGGCGCTTGGCTCTCTTCCAGAGGACCAAGGTTTGCTTTCTAGCATGCACACAACAGCTCTAAGATGTCTGTAATTCAGTATCCAGAGTACCCAATGCCCTCTTTTGTGCTCTGTGGGCTCCAGCCCTGCCTGGAGTGTACAGCTATACATATGAACAAAAACAAATTTTACTCATAAAATTAAAAATAATAAAACTTTTAAACTGTACATATATATATGACATGTGAAAGATATAATTCCTAGGCAAAAATTATTTACCATTTTAATATTGAATTTATTTATGTTCTTGTTCTTATTTTTCCCCTAGATAATTTTCTTACACCATTTTATTGTATAATAGAAAAAAAATAGTATGGTTATTTGTGTTATATTCAACTTTTGTCCAATGGCCAAAATCAGATGACAATTCCTTTACATCTTTATAATTTGACTCCTATTAGTAGGAACATGTGCAAGGACAGTGAGATCTGGAAGGCTGCTCATACATATTTGTAACATGAAGGAGCCTGTTTGTTGGGGTTTTCTGTCCTGCCCAGTTCCCCACAGTTGTTAGGTCCCAAAGAAAATCACACAGAGATCTCTATAAGTTATAAAACTGATCGGCCCATTAGGTCAGGCTTCTTATTAGTTCTTGTAACTTATATTAACCCGTTATTCTGATCTATTTTAGCCATATAGCTCAGTACCTTTTTCAGTAGGGCAGATCACATCCTACCGCTTCGGTGATCTGGGCAGGAGTGGGAAGAATCAGCTTTCTTCTTCCCAGAATTCTCCTGCTCTCCTTGTATCATTTCCACTTCCTATCTGGTTTTCCCACCTACACCTCCTGCCTGGCCAGTCAGCATTTAAAACATGATTGACAGAATACAGAAAATTCTCCCACACCACATATCAGGGAAACATGGACATCATACAATTTTTCAATCCTATTCACCCTTTGTCTTTTTCTGCCTCCCTTCCATTAGTAACCTTCCTTTCCCCAAATAATTTTTCTTATATTTCCATCTCTCTCTCTCTTCCCCTCTCCCCGCATCCCTCTGTCATTCTCTCACACACATGTATGTATATATACATACACAGGCAGACAGACAGATAGATAGATATGTTTTTACTTTGTTCCACACACAATATAAAATATGTAATTTGTCTTCTGCTATCACTTAGTATGGTGATGATTATTTCTGTATATTTTTTAACAAATAATATATTTAATTCTTCTTTTTAGCTAAATAAAATTACATTGTGTGTGCATACCACATTTTTAAAAATCAACTCATTGGTGATGGACATCAAAACTGTACTTAGAGGTTTCTCTCCTGCTCACAAGTTCCTGAGTAACCATTCTGAGGCTTAATATTAGTTACAAAATGTTTGGCCTATTGGCTCAGGATTATTAGTAACTAACTCTTACAAGTTAAATTAAGCAATTTTAATTAAATATTTTACCACAAGGCTCATGGCTTGTTGCCTCACATCTTGCTTTTCTGACAGCTGCTAGCTTCCCTCTGACTCTGCCTTTTTCTTCCCTGTGTCTCTGTTTGGATTTGTCACCCAGCTCTATTCTGCCTGGTTATTGACAAAATTATCTTCTTTATTAAACAAAGGTAAAAAAAATTCAAAGAATACAAAGAGATATCCCACATCACAAAACTAATTCCATTACTAAGTTCTTATGAATAGTAGCACAATGAACATGGATAAGCAGCCATCTGTAGAAATCTACCATATATTCCTTTGAGTATATTCCTGGGATTTTATAACTAGATTATATAAGGATTCTACTTTTAGATTATATAAAGTTTATTGAAAAACTTTCAGTAAAGCTGTTTTACATTAAGAGTCCATCAAACCATTGCTTGGCCAGAATGCTATAAATAGAAATGCAGATATACTTTCAGTGACCCTGCAGTCTGTACCAGCCATTCAACTGTCATATACATTCAGAGGGTCTAGTTTGGTCCTATCTTGGCTCCTTTCGTGTCTGGCCAGAGTTGATGGGCTCCCATTAGCTTAGGTAAGTTCTTTCCGTGGGTGTTTCGATCATGGTCATGACCTCTTTGTTTATCTTCTCATTCTTCTCACTCTTCGACTGGACTTTAGAAGCTCAGCCCATGCTCCATTGTGGGTCTCTGTCTCTGTTTTTACCAGTTGCTCAATGAAGGTTCTATGGTGACATTTAAGATAGTCATCAATCTGACTACAGGGCAAGGGTAGTTCAGGCACCCTTTACACTATTGCTTAGGGTCTTAGCTGGAGTCATCCTTGTGGATTTTTGGGAATTTCTCTAGTTGTAGGTTTCTTGCTAGCCCCATAATGGCTCCCTCAATCACGATATCTCTCTCCTTCCTCCCTGTCTTGGTCTTTCGCCCATTTCAACTATTCCATTCCCTCAAGTTTCTTCCTTCTCTTTCTCCCCTTCTCCTCCATATCTACCCTTCCTTGTTGCCCCACCCCATGTTCCTAATTTTATCAGGAGATCTTGTCTATTTCCTCTTGGCATAGTGGATCTATATATGTTTCTCTTAGGGTTCAACTTGTTCCTTAGCATTTATAAGATTGTGGACTATAGGCTTGTTATCCATTGCTTACAGCTTGTATCCACCTATGAGTGAGTTCATACCATGTTCATCTTTCTGAGCCTGGGATACTTCATTCAGAATTGTTTTTTTTCTAGTTTCATCCATCCACATGCAAATTTCAAGATGTTATTGTTTTTTAACCCTGAGTAGTACTCTAATGTGTAAATGTACCACATTTTCTTTATCCATTCTTTGGTTGAGCAGCATCTGGGTTGTTTCCAGGCTCTGGCTATTACAAATAATACTGCTATGAACATATTGGAACAAATGTCCTTGTAGTGTGATTGAGTATCCTTTGGATATATGCCCAACAGTGTAATTCCTGGGTAAGTTGAATCCCAATTTTCTGAGAAACTGCCATACTGATTTCCAAAGTAGTTGTACAAGTTTACATTCCCACCAGCAATGAATGAGTGTTCTCCTTACTCCACATCTTCTCCAGCATAGGCTATTAATGGTGTTTTTGATCTTAGCCATTCTAACTGGTGTAAGATGGTACCTCAGAGTCAGTTTGATTTTCATTTTCTTGATGGCTAAGGATGTTGAACATTTCCTCCATTTTCTTTCAGTTCTTTGAGATTCTTCTGCTGAGAATTCTCTGTTTAGATCTGTACCCCATTTTAAATTGGATTATCTAGAATTTTGATGTCTAATTTCTTGAGTTCTTTACATATTTTAGAGATCAGTCCTCTATCTGATGTGGGGTTGGCAAAGATCTTTTCCCATTCAGTAGGCTACTTTTATGTTTTATTGACTATGTCCTTTGCTTTACAGAAGCTTCTCAGTTTCAGGAGGTCCCATTTCTTTTTATTATTATTATTAATAATTTATAAAAGTTTCCACTTCCGTCCCTCCTCTCAATACCCTCCCATTCCCCCCACTCCCTCTCCTCCTCCCTCTTCAGTCCTAAGAGCAGTCAGGGCTTCCTGCCCTGTGGGAAGTTCAAATTTCTCCCCGCTCCCTCCAGGTCTAGGAAGGTGAGCATCCAAACAGACTAGGATCCCAAAAAGCCAGTACATGCAGAGGAAACAAGTCCCAGAGACATTATCAATGGCTTCTCAGACAGTGTCTGTGCTACTGGGCTTATATTTAGGAAGTGGTCTCCTGTGTCCATGCATGAAGGTTACTTCCCACTTTCTTCTATCAGGTTCAGTATGGTTGGATGTATATTGAGGTTTTAATCCATTTGGACTTGAGTTTTGTGCATGGTGATAGATATGGGTCTATTTGAATTCTTCTACATGTTGACTTCTAGTTATGACAGTACCATTTGTTAAAAATGCTTTCTTTTTCTTCATTGTATATTTTTAGCTTCTTTGTCAAAATTAGGTGTTCATAGGTGTGTGGATTAATATTCAGGTCTTCAATTTGATTCCATTGGTCATTCTCTTTGTTTCTGTGCCCAAACCAAGCTGTTATAACTACTAGATCTCTAATAGAGATTGATGTCAGGGATGATGATACCTCTGGAAGTTTCTTTATTGTGCATGACTGTTTTGGCTATTCTAGATTTTTTTTTGTTTTTTTCACATGAAGTTGAATACTGTTCTTTCAAGGTCTATGAAGAATTATGTTGGGATTTTGATGGGGATTGCATTGAATCTATAGATTGCTTATGATAGGATTGCCATTTTTATTATGTTGATCCTACTTATCCAAGAATATGAAAGATCTTTCTATTTTCTGGTATCTTCTTCAGTTACTTTCCTCAAAGACTTAAAGTTCTTGTCAAAAATGTCTTTTTCTTCTTTGGTTAGTGGTACACCAACAAAATAACATATTTTATGTTATTTGTGGCTAGTGTGAAGGGTGATAGTTTTCTTATTTCTTTTTCTGTTACAAAAAGAAACCCTGTCTCGAAAAAAAAAAGTTTGTCCTTTGTATAGCATTTATAAATGCTTCTTGTTCATTATATATAATTTATAATTGAAAGCTAAGAAAATGCATAGAAATATTTCTGTTTTCACATTTTATACATTTATGAACAAGTCAGGAATATACACCTACTTTTGGAAGATAATATCTAAATTTTCCATGTTGGTCCACTTAAATGATGCTATTTTTAAGGGTTAATATTTTTACTAAAATTTACTTAGGTATAGAATTAGTATATTTAACTTTTTTTTTCCAAACAAACTAAGGCACAACGTTTGCACCAGGATGGAACAGGCTTTTCATGAGAAGGTTACCAAAGGAAGGGGTTTCCACAAAGGCGATTATTTTAGTGTTATTTCTTGCTTCTTAAATAACAAGAGGAGTTTTTCTCTTCTGGCCAAACTAGTAATAAATATCAAAGTGAAAATGTGTTCATTTTTCTCTAATGTCTTGTGATTACTCAAGAAGCCCTTCTCTATTTTCATTTTTTCTTGTTTTGCTTTCAAACAAATTCTCAGAAGCTGAAGTTTCTTATTAATAACCTATAAGGAATAGACAATAGCAAGGGTCTTGCAGGTACCATTACCCAATGACTGCCTCATTATTCATAGATGTTCTCTTATTTCACTGGGGAAAAATTAGGCAGCTTTGCCAAGTTATAATTTACATGTCATGAATCTTTTTGTTAACCCTAGACTTAGTTTTTCTCCTCCCTTCTTGGAGCTCCTTCACCTATCTCTGTGGTCACGACCTGCACCTCTCCTAACTCACTATTTCTGCATCACATGCTATCTTCTAGGAATGCTTCAGATTTCAGAAATTTCCATTCTGGTTATTTTAATGGGTCCTTAGTTCAACTACATAGAACCAAAGGGTGTAATCAATTTCCTTTTCATTTTTTTTTTTTGGTCAATCGAGGCAGTTTATTGTATTTAGGACATGTGTAAAAGCTAATAAAAGCTATTACGTAATATAACATAACATAAAAGCTATAAAAACTAATAAACTATAACATATGTCTACTGAAAGTGTAATTGGTTTCTCAGATTCTTAAGAAATTTCAGAAGCTCACTTGTTCCTTGATTTGAAAGAACAATACAAAGTTCATGAACTGATCAAATTACAGAAGAGGTAATTGAAGGAACAGTGATTGTTTTTTCCACAAGAACCCCTTATAAGAGGCAGCTTGGAATTTTGATTCTATATAAAGTATACAATAGTACCTACTTAATCAGTTTAGACCTGGTTTTATATAATTGAAAATTCAGAAACAGGTACATTTGTGTTATTTGAGAATATAGATATCTATATATAGATATATAAATAGATAGATATAGATCTAATTCTGAGCAAACATTGATTTAGAATCTATTACAATATATGCTTATGTCTTTACAATTCCTAAGCTTTCTATATTCCTCTTGTATTACATTCTGTGATGGTCTCACATTAAACTTTCTAGAAGGATTGACATTAGTTATGGAATAGAGTCATTGTAGCTCTTTAGACATAAAACTACTGTGCCATTTTGATGTAATTCTGTATAAATTTCAAACACTTCTATTTAACATAATCAAGTGGTATGAAATCTTCTTTTTAAATGGCAAGTATACAGTACTAGCTCAATTGGCACTTAGCCACAGCTCTTTCACAATATGCACAATAGCTTCCAGCAGGGAATTTTTTAAGGACCATCCTTTGAGAGCAGAAACTCACACACGTACAATCAGTAGACACCAAGGTTCGATCTGTAGCTCCCTTTGAGATGTTATTTAGCTAATGTACCAATGTTACATCCAGGCAGTTGAAACTAAAAAGTAGAGCATGAAGGGACATTCTGTCTTCCATTCTTTTGACTAATACCTTCATACCCTAATTCTACATCAAATAATTCCTAGAATAAATTTGGGTTTATTTTAGTATGTCATCATTTTCTATCTTTTGAAAAGCTAGCAACGAGCATTTGTAAATGTAATTTTTCAGAGTAGCAGAGCACCATGGAGTGGATATGCACTCAACGACATAGCTTGATTATATAATACTCAGTTTCTCTGCCAGATTATAATTATGTCATAGGCTCTGGCATTTTCCATTATAACAAAGGCCATGCAATCCAGTATTATTCAACACTATAGTGCACTCCTGGGAGATGAAGATTAGGTCTTATTTATCCTTGCAGTGTAAGGTACCTGGGACATAGTTACTTTGCAGAACTATTTAAGTGAATGAATTAATAACTACAAATCCACAATAATTCTTTAAAGAAAACAATAGAATCTGACAATCAAGCACACAGTGTGAAGTGTATGTCTGAATGGTCAGTATTTTCAATCCCATTCCATCCAGACACCTTCTCATTGTTCATCTTGTTAATTGTGTTAATATTTTTATCTCAACCTCCTTGAGTTGACTTGCTTATCCTATTAAGTATGTATGGAAGTAAGAGAGATACAAAAATCTTTAGGCTCCAAATCCAATTTGTATAACTTATGAATTGCAAATCCTTACATTCTGAAATTAATTAATTAATTAATAAAAGAGACCACTGATTCCAGGCTGGCAAGCTTGAAGGTTTTGTTTTCTTTTCCTGTGATGGCAGCAGCTAGTCAGGGAGAGGATCAAGTTATCTTACTTATTTCTATTGTTCTGTTCTCTCATTTCATAATTTACACTTGTTTATCAAAAGATATTAATTTGTATGTCTCTAAGAAATATCATTTCTGATTATTCTCCTTTCATTTTTTTGTCACTTTACTTTCTGCAAAGTCATGCCATAATGGCTTTAGTACTGTGGTAAGCAAGCGGTTCTGAAAATGCCAAGCCAACTTGCACTTGATGGGTGCCAAAAGCAAGTGCAATGTTGTTGCTACATTTGGTTACAGTAGCAGCATCTCATCCCTGTGCTAGTTTGTCATTTTCACTTTCCTTGGAACTACAGATGAAGCTATAGTATTCATTTAATTCCACTCTAGTGAATATTAAGTTAATATGCTCTTAATGGACACATCCTTGCCATGGATTGAAATAGTTTTAATTGATTAAAGTCCCTTTATTAAAACATAGTATACTTAATTCCAAATAAGCAAGATTTTTAAATGTATGTCTCTCCTATATTTATTCAAATATGAATAGATCTAGAATAGTGGGAAAGGGTTACTTGGAAAACACGTTTGGTTTTTTTTTTTATTACATCTTTTCTTTTAAAACTTTCTTTCCAGGCCTATGTTGGTAGAGATGATAAGTTGAAATTTACACATGAAGGAAATATAAGACATCAGTTTGCATAACTACCCCCTCAAGCAATAAGCAAATATGGAATAGTCATACATGAGCAGGTATTTAGGATTTTGTGGTCTCATATGCAAGACCTTTTCCAATCTTTCCATGAACAGCCTTGATAGTAGAGTTAATACAAATAGATTCCAGAGAAATTCCTAGGTATTTGGCACTTTACAACCCTCAAATAAGATTAATATTGAGCAAGGATCATGGAAACTGGCAATCTCCCACCAATAACTTTTGCAAAATCTAGATCAAGGCAACTGAGGGTTCCAAATCTTGCAATGGAATAAACTTTGGAAATTTGGGCATTATTTGACTCTGCCTTTTTCCCACAACTAGCAATTGATAGATGATTTCAAAATTAAATAGAAAACTTAAGTTTCTTATGGAGATATCATTCACATATTTATAAAAAGGGGGGCATATCTTGATTCTCTTGCTTTCTAAGTTTATCTTTGATTTTATCATTGATACATACTGAGAAATTGCTCATAGAAATAAGGTATCCCCATGCATAGCCTTTCAGATTAAAATCTCCAAGCTTTTATATCTTAAATATATGTCCATGAATAATGAAAAATGTTAACTAGCCTCATTTGTTTCTTTTATTCTAAAACCCTATTGAGGCAAGAAGATTTAGTTAGAACTAAATGCTTAAAACCCAATAAAAGCCAAATTATTTGCTACCCCACAGTTTGAAAAGTCAAAATCAATTTAAACCATTGGAAAGCATCTATAGAGACAATTTGCAAGCCATCCAGGTTTTAGGTGATCCACAATCTAGAGTTATTCAGTGTATTATGATGGAGGAGGGTCTTCTTTCTATGTGTTACTTTCATTGGTTAATAAAGAGACTGCCTTGACCTTTTTGATAGACCAGCGCATAGGTGGGTGGAGTAGACAGAACAGAATTTTGGGAGAAAGAAAGCAGAGGCAGGCAGACACCATGGCTCTCCTCTCCGAGATGGAGGTGGGTTAGAATCTTCCCGGTAAGCCACGACCTCGTGGTGATATACAGATTATTAGAAATGGGTTAATTAATATGTGAGAGTTAGCTAATAAGGGGCTGAAGACAATGGGCCAGGCAGTGTTTAAATGAATACAGTTTCTGTATAATTATTTCGGGTAAAGCCAGCCGGGAGCCAGCCACAGACTGCCACCTCATCTACTACAGTATTAGCTCACTCTCTTACCTTTAAAATCCAGAATTTCAGCATCACAACTCTGATGTAATATATTTAAGACATCTGTGGTACCTTACAAAATTATCTTATTCTAAGGCAAAAAATGCATCACTTCAAGAGTACAGAGCCTAAAGAAAATTATATAGTCCATTTCCTTAAACCATGTCGTCAACACCATCAAGTTCTATTGCACTGTTATACCCTAGCAATTGCAGGGATCATGCCTAATAGAACATCAGTTTTTCAAAATTATTTCTCGTTCTTGTTAGATACAAACCTAAGAACTAATCATTTCTGAATGGTGAATAAACAAATAACCCAAATGATTGATCATAAAAAAAAAATGATTTTCCCTTTTAGTCTTAACAAGGGTTTGACAATGTCAGTTTAAATATCGTTCTTTGGTTTCTATCCTAGCAGATCATGTTCACTGCCAATTTCAACAAACTTTTTAAATAAGTAATTTAAGCCCTCAAAGTTAAATATTGTTGGGATCTGATTTTGAGTTGGAATTAGAATTTGAGTTGACTCAGTGATGAGAAAAACCTATGTAAGTGCACACATCTTTTAACTGCTAAAAGACAAACGAAAAACTGAACAAATATCAACCAAATGCATTCTCTAAGTATGGCTTAAAAATTCCCCTATGTATTTCTTCATAATCACTATTATTATACCTCAGAAGCAATGCTACTCTTTAGGATTCTATAATACAATAAAAGAATATTCTATGCCTAACATTTTAGAATTTGTTTAATTTATCCTGGTGTTCATGACTTATAGGAAGATTATTTCTTCTGCTCATATGCTATGATGATTTGTTGAGATCTACTTGGGTTATTATCTACATACATAGAGAGAGAAAGAAAGATCATTTACACATATAGCAGTAAATTTGTTTTCAAATCAAATATACTAAGATCTTTTGTCCTTTAGCTATATGAGTGGTCTGAGCAAGTGACTAGGATCATAGGTATTTGTTTTGATTTCTTCATGGTTCAGAAAGATAACTATAGTTTCTTTCTAGATGAAATGAAGTAAATTGTCAATGTTTAAGCTTCACTCTTTCTTATGGTTGTAGAAAAAGTCTTCACCCTAGCACCTCTGGGACCCAAAGAGATTATTTAATATTTCTGCTCTCAAAAATAAGTTCCAAGTAAAAAAGGAATTACACAGGAATGAGTCGGTATGAGAATCCTTTCTGAGAAGAAATGACCCCTATAAGAAGTCCTAGGGACACATGGATTGCCCAGGAAACGTGATGTAGATGAAATCTCCTGGGTAAATTTGGACTTAGGAAATGGGGGATGAGGACATGAGGGAACGAGATAGTCAAAGGGAGAAAGTGAGGGAGTGGGAGAGCAATGAAAGAGATCTTGATAGAGAGAGCCAGTATGATGTTAGGCAGAAACCTGGTGCTAGGGAAATTCCCAAGAATCCACAACAATGATCACAGCTAAGACTCCTAGTAATAATGGAGAGGGAGCTTCAAACGTCCCTGTAATCAGATTTGTGAATACCCCAACTACCATCATAGAGCCTCCATTCAGCAACTGATGCAGAGATCCACAATCACATACCAGGCTGAGCTCTGGGAATCCAATCAAAGAGAGGGAAGAGGGACTATATGAGCAAGGCAGGTCAACTAAGCTTGTGGAAACTCAGGAACTCTTGACTGACAGCTGTAAAGCCTCCACGGGACCAAACTAGGCCCTCCACATATAGTAGACAGTAGGGAAGATTGGATTATCTGTGAGGCACCTGGTACTAGGACCAGGCTCTATCCCTGATGCCTGAGGTAGCTAATTAGATCCATTCCCTATACTTAGATACCATGCTCAGTCTTAATGCAGGGAATGAAGGTCTTGGTCCTGCCCCAACTTAATATGCCAGACCTTGTTGACTCTCCTTGGGAAACCTTATCCTTTGGGAAGATTATATAGGGGGTGGACAAGGGGCTGGGGGAGGAAGGGGATAGAGAATAGGAGGATTAGTGGGGGAGAGAATTGTGGATGAAATGTAAAATGAAATAAAAATAAATTAAAATGCAGAAATATTTCATCTGAAAAAAGAAGTCCTAAATAATATAAAAGAAAAATTAGTTCTTTACTAAATTTATTATGAAGAAATGGGTAAATAAATAAATTTTTATTAAAAGTAAAAACAAAACATAACAGTTTCATTGGAAGAGATCCATTTAATACTACAAAACATAGAGCAGTTAGTTTTCAAGGTAACAATTTGAAGTTTTATTAGTGTTTAGAATGCTGCCCACAGGGCATAGAATTGTATGTTTGATCCCTGGTAATTGGAACAGTTTTGGGAACAGTTAAGGAGGTGTGGCCATGTTTGATTAGGTAGTTTACTGGGGGTAGAATTTGCCTCCATTTTGCAGGTCAGGATGTAAACTCTTAGCTGCTACTTCATTCCCATGCCTGCCTGTCTGCTGCCCTGCTTCACACCATGATGGCCATGGACTTACCTCTGAAACTGAAGTTGTAAGCAAGATCCAATTAAATGCTTCCTTTTATATGTCGCCTTGATCATAGTGTTCCTTTAGAGAAGGAGATGAATAACTAAGAAAGGGCCTTAGAAGTTATACTTTCTTCTGTATTATTCTTCCATTATTTTTGATTTAACATGAACAAAATCCCTTTGATATATTTTGATATGACTGAAGGTAAAATGTAAAACAAACAAACAATAAACAGAAACCTATGAAGATTTAAATATTTTTCAAAATAGTATGGAATATCAAAAAAGAAATTCCAAAAAAATCAAATATATACCGACAGTCACTTTTAACTACTGAATGCTTTTTACTTCCATAGAGACCTTTATATCAGAGCGTTTACTACCCTTCCGACTAAGTCATGCACATGCTAAAACATACAAAAGAGAAATTGTGATAGTTGCCAATAGCATGTGTGTACACTCTTCAGTGAGTATAAGGACACTGGTTTCCTTGAGTTTCATGAAATCCTGGCACTTTCACGTCCTCAAGAACTGATTGTGCACATGTATTCTCAATTCATCGTTCATAAAGCTGACATTGGTATCTAGAATTAGGTAGAGCTCTCTAGAGGAACAGAAGGAGTTGGATGCAGTAATATATATTAAAAGGATATTTATTAGATTGACTTGCATCTCAGTGGCTTGGTAGTCCATCTGCACATGGAGAAGCTTAGACCCTGGTGGTTGTTAAGTCCTAGTTGCTGCCTGAACAGTCATACACCATGGTCTTGGGCCTCAAGGTCCTGAAGTACTGCCAGTGTTCAAGCCATGTTGGAAGGTTAAAGAAGGTGCTGGAGTCTACTATTAGCCGAGAATGTCAACTACGTCAGTGATAGATTCTCAAAAGAAGTCAAGGAAGGTAGATGAACACTGCTTAATCTCAGGCTTCTATATATCTAGTGCTCAAAGTGATGTCTAATTCAATGGTGGGTCTTCATCACTGGATGATGATTTTTCACATGCCACCCTTCTTCCATGATCTATCTATCTTCCTTCTTTGTCTTTTTGGTATGCAATGGTATGACAGCTCATGGATAGTGGGTATTCAAAACAAACAGAAAAAAATGTTGCAATAATCTGTGAAATTGTATAATGTAATGAAAGGTTTCTCAACCCCAACCCTATAGCTGTTTTGAGCTTGATGCTTTTCAGTAGGGAACTATGCTGCACTTGGACATTGTAGAATGTTTGATGACATCCCCATTTCTGTGCATTCTCCAGTAGAATATACCCTCTGATGGTTACTATGGTAGTTGGGATAAGAAATGTCCTTCATAGGCTTAGTATAAGAACACTTGGTTCACAGTTAGTGAGGTATTTGGAAGCATTGGAAGCTGTGACCTTGCTGAAGGAAATATGTCACTATGGGTAGGCTTTGAGACTTTATATTTCACCCTGCTTCCAATTTGCTGTCTCTGCTTCATGCTTGTGTCTGGCTATGCAAGCTCCTGCCTTATTGAAGCTGCTGTAGTATCTGCCACTCAGTGTCATGCCTCGAACCCAGTCTTAGTTAAGGTTTTTATTGCTGTGAAAACACACCATGACCATGGCAACTCTTATGAAGAAAACATTTAATTTTGGTTGCTCACTTAGAGTTTCAGAGGTTCAGTCCTTTATCATCATGATGGGGACTATGATGGCATGCAGGCAGATATGATGCAGGAAACAGAAAGTCAACTGACTAACATATTGCGGGAAGCTTGAGACAAAGAGACCTCAAAACCTGCCCCACAGTGTCACATTTACTCCAACAAGGCTGCAACTCCTAATAGTGCCACTTTCTTAGAAGGCCATTTTCTTTCAAACCACCACACTCACCATGATGGCATCCTTTCCTTCTTGAGTCTTAAATTTACAAAGTAAATCTCTTTTCGGTAAGTAGCCATCAGTCATGTTCTTTTCTCACATCAATAGAGAAGACAATGAGAATAATAACTAAAAATACTTATACACATGGACAAATGTCTTCTGAATTAAAGCACCTCTGGTTAGTAACCATTGCTTTGTAGTTCTTCAGTCTTTTCTCTGGGCAATCTTTTCTGAAGTGACTGATAATGGGAATGAACTCCCTTCCAAGTTGACTTGAATGGTCTACAAGATGGCCTTTGCCATTGTAGAATTTCAGAGATAATTTATGCCTGTTGTATAATGATAGAATAACTTACACCATTGATATTATTTTTACTTAGCAATGCAATGCATTTCCAGGTAATGGCATCAAAGGAGCTAATGTATTATATGAATACCTGTAAGAGGCTTTCCTTGCTTATCTTGCTCCCCACCTAAGCCACTTCACTGTATCATGCATCATGTAAACTCCTTTCCTTTCCTTCTCTTAGGTTATGGTTTCTATATGGAAATAGTCTGGAAGTTGAAGGGTTGTACATGGATTACACATAGTATAATGTTAAAAAAATAGTAGGAATATTCTCATAAAGACAGGGATCTCCCTGATAAAGGGAATGTTCTCCTTCATCTTTGCACCTCTGGCATTTATTTTATCATGTATTGCATAGGAGGAAATTTTAAATAAATATGTAGGTCAATCAAAGTATTTACATTTCTAGAATTACCAATTTCCAGAGTACAGGATGTAAGTAAAGTAATTTTAATGTAAAATTATAAAGCAGGCACTCAAAGGGAAAATGGTAAAAGCCAGACATGGTGCACACCTTTAACCCCAACATCCCTGCACTGGCAGAGGCTTGCCTGTGGGACTCTGAGTACAAGGACAGCTTGTCTACAGAGCAAGTTTCAGGAAAACTGGGGCTGTACAGAGAAACCTTGCCTCAAAAAATAAATAAATAAGTAAGTAGGCAATTAAGTAAATAAGTAAAATAAAAGGGCTGCAATCTGTGAATTTTGAATACAGAAAGTGAAGATGGACACCAAAATAGAAAGGGTACTAGACCTACAGATGGAGTGAAATTTCAGGTCAAGTAACTCATGTGGAATTTGTCACAGGTTGACCTTGGGTATTTCTTTTCTTCTGCTTCAGGCGTTTGTTTTCCTCCTCTGCCTACATTTCTTATTTCATGGTAAATTCTACTATGTAATGGTTGAATTGTTTTCAACAAATGCCTTAGATTCTCTGCACTTTTCTCATATAGTAGCTTCCCTGACATATCTGGGAAGCTTCCAAACAGAAGCAGCTTTGAAGTTTTCTAACGGGAGATTCACTGTTTGCCAGGATGGTGGCATCCTTCGTAGACTGTAGCATCAGCCAGTATGAATATTCTGCAGGATCATCTTTGACAGCATAGCGATTGTATTTCACAGCATCTAGTTGGTAATTTGCGTAATGATTTCATAGCTCTAGTAGTTCCAAAGGTGTTTAATATTCAGTAATTAATATATCTGATGATAAGTAAACTTAGCCATATGTTTACAGCTTTAGAATTTGGGTGTTTGCTTATTTATTTATTTATTTATTTATTTATAGATTGCTTTCCCATCTGAAAGCTGATCTGCTTATCAAGTATGTTTGTTATGTATTGGGATCTCTTCAAATTTTGGTGATCCTAGATTCACTTTTATAGTATCATGGCAGAATAACAATTCCAAACTTTTGCGCCCTATAGGAAACCTGAGTCTTTAAACTGTCAATTGTCCTGATGTCTGAGTCATTGGTTTAATGTCATTTCATTTGTCTTGCTTGTCAACCTTCATAAATTACAGCTGCCATTTCTCACGTTTAGAAATGTGTCAGATTGACATTTTTTAAAGCATCCCCTGAAGGAGACAAAACAATACTAAACAGATGGTATGTATGCATGTGTGTGTGTGTGTGTGTGTGTGTGTGTGTGTGTGTATACATGCACAGGTGATGTATGAATGAGCCTTCCTTCTATATGGTGATCATTATGCTTACACAGTGTTCAAAGTTCTAGCAAAAGCAAACACTCTCTTAAACATGAGTGAACAAACTACATCACACACACTAAATTTTGACGAATTAATTGATGATAAAAAGTATTACTTTTATTGTGATACTATAGAAATTTTCCAAGAATATTTTCTTTCCATACTAATACTCGATCATTCATCACATAAGATATCCGACAAAGTTTTTTGTTTCTATCAAATAATGAAAAACAATTCAATTAATTCTTCAATACAATAGTTTGTAAATCACTTATATTTATAATAGTTACATAAAAATGTAACCTACTGACAACAGATTATAAAGAAAAGGAGAAAATAATGTCAAAGGATAGACAGGGTTGTGGCAAGGATCAACAGCACTGAGACAGATGAAAATCGAATGTTGTGTAGCTATTAGAACATATCCATTATTTTTTTCCTTACCTACTATAAACAAAAGTAAAATAATGGCAATGTGCAAGATTCTATAATGTGTACTATTTTCACAAAACCATTTCTGAAAATCAAGGAAGTTAACATTAAATATTTTTCTTGGCTATTTAACACGGATAAAAGGGCAAAAATATGGCATCTGTCTCTAATTTTCTTTTTGTGTTTTGAGACAGAATCCCACAGTGTAGCCCCACTGGCTTGAAACTCACAGTGCCAACCAAGTTGTCTTCAAACTCACAGAAATCTAAATGCACTCCTTCAGGAGTGCTGGGATTACATACATAAGCTAACATGCCCTTCCCTATCTCTGAATTTTAAAGAAATTAGTATACTTTATAAAACAGAAGTGAGTCAAATATAAATAGAAAATGTCAATATGTAGATGTTCTATTTGTTTCTTTTCTTTGAATGCATGTTTTCAATCTAAGGGAGTCATGGTTACGAAAAGGTGAATGAAGAACAGCTCAGATTGGCCAATCATTAACAAACATTGTTCAATTTACCCATCCTTACTGTTTAATTATTGACTATTAATATGTCAAACATATCCTGCTGAAATGGAACACTGCACACACACACACACACACACACACACACATATATTTAGTCATACACACACATACACATACATACATATATATGGCTAAAATCCCTCTTTAAGTGTTCATCTGTTTTCATTTAGATCCTGAAGAGGGAAGGATAAAAATAACATGCAAAGAGAAAACTCCTAGCCTAGCTACTTAACTGTCATCCTCAATCTTACTGCTTCCAATATTTGGAAAGTTGAAAAGGTTAAACACACACATTTAGTTTGATTTTTTCCATTGTGTGTGTGTTTTAAAATATGTGCTCAGTTATATTTTTCTATTCCATAGAGAAACGTCTTTCTAGCTCAAATTCTATCCACATGTATTTCTTACTGGAGAAAGTACCCATTCTTCTTCCCCCCCCCCCACCTTTTTAGTTAGCCTTTAAATTATTAGCTTATTAAGTGAACCCATTTTTTTTAAAAAAAGACAGAATTTGACAGACTATGAATATAGCATATTAATTGAATCCATATTTTCTTTATAGATGAGTAATATAGCTACTAACAGCATTTCTTGTCATAAAAAGAGGAGACACTGAGGAGATCTACAGACACTACTGCCTGTTTAAATTTGTAATCAATATTTGAGTTGTTTTAATTCTTTCATGCATCAAAAGTTTTAATTTAACTCAAAGTCCCTGATACATTATTAACATTGTCCTCTTCTTATTGCCTCCATCACCCCCTTTTTTTTTCCAAAAAGTTGAGATATAAGCTAGCCATTTTGAAGACTTGTGGTGTTTTGAAACCTTGATGACTGATAATATGGTTAGAACGCTTGCCCAACACTTATGGAAGAGTCATTGAGTTTTAAGCCAGTTCTTAGAAAGGGTTTTCAACAACATGAGAATAAATCAATGAAAATATTCATCATTGATGAATCACAAATTAATTTTATGTTATAAGCATATAAATTTTGTATTTATTATTATTAAAACTTCCTTACAAGGTAGTTTGCAATAATCCTCTTGTTGCTACAAAAGACAAAACCAGTCAGTATTTTAATCTAATCCTGTTATCTGCTTTCCTTTCTATATGCATGTGAAAGGAAGTTTATGATCATGAGTGGTTTCTGCATGATTTCTCATAATAAGTACCTATTATCTGAATGTTGACCCTCTTGATCTCATCTATATGCCAGTCTATCTGTCTGTATTTCTGTCTTTGACCTATCAATCAATCACATGCCTATCCAACCATCCATCCATCCATCCATCCATCCATCCATCCATCCATCCATATACAAGCTATGGATTTTTCTGAGAGTGGGACTGTATTCTCCCCACCACTCTGTGTTTACATGCACCTCTGTGTCTAACTTCAGAAGTCAGGTGACACTGAATCAGTGATTAACAAGAGTCACTAAAAGTCACCATTTGCGTTCTCAACAGAATATAGTACAAACTAATCATTGCAATAGTAGTGAGTGTGATCTCAAATATCCCTTGAGTGACAGCACTGATTAGCTGTTACCAGAGTTGGTCTAGTCTATATAGTGGAGGTTTTTCCTTAGTTTTCAGTCTTGTACTTTAGTTTTACTGTCTTGTTTCTTATCTTCTTACTCGGGTTGAGTGATTAGTACAAACATTTCTGTGTCTTTGCCCAGGGAGACGGCCAGAAGTCCTTATCTGCCTTCTGATGTTGTGGCTGGAATGCAGACTTCATTACAGGGAAGACTATAGAAATTCTCCAACACCTGAGACATGCCAGGTCTGCAGGGCCAAGAGTGTTCTTGGGTAGGGGCAGTAAAAGAGAAAGCTGAAAAATATTTAAAATCAAGTTGAAGAATATGTAAAACAGAGCCAAGGTCTGAGCAGAAGAAAGTATTAACAAAGGGAGTAGATTTAAAAAAAAAAGGAAAGAGAAAGAAAACGGTATAAAGTCAAAAGTTCAGGAATTAAAAAAGAAGAAACCAGAAGGGAAAATGCCTTTTAAAAAGGTAGTGATCCCATATGAATGACTCAAATATTATCTTACTAGCTGAAATTCATATGGGGATAAGCTATTTCTGGTTATCTTAGTAGGTCAATGGACCAAGTGCAATAGTGACCCTTTGTCTTCCCGACTTCTTTTGTTGCTCTGATTCTGACAACATTCTATACCGAACCACTTTCTAGAGCAAACAACATGAACAGGCTTCTTTTTGCATTACTTCCCTGGTTTTGCAATGTCTGATTCCACTCACTACTTCAGCCTACCAATTAGATGAATGGATATCATAAATACTGTCGTTAGCTGATTTGTCTGTGTGTTTGCTCAGGTGCCTGTTTCATGCATATATGTCTGCACTTGCTGAACTACATGCCCACAGAGAGAAGCCCCAACACTGAACTCATTCAGCTCTTGCCCTCCCTCTTCTGACTCCTTCTTATCTGAATATTAAGCTACACTGTCTTCCACGTGTCTATTGTGAACCAACAGAGACAAAACAAGTTGCTCATCTTTAGCTCTTCTGTTCTTTCTACATATAGGCACAGTAACTATTAAGTGCTATCCATTCCATTCACCTTGTATTCTACCCCTGACATCTTTAATACTTTCCATCCATTCCTACAACTGTAACAAGTTTTTAAATGAATCCTTGGCAGCTTTCTAATTTGTGCAGTAAATTCTTGACATATTACTACCATGTTTACCATATTCATTGAGTTTATGGCATTGAACACAAAAGACAAATCCTTGCCCAAACAGGACAAGTAGCTTAACCTAGGGAGTTAAACACAAAATTTTGATGTCGGAATGACTCCTTGTAAAATCCTAAGACATTATGCGCTTCGGACTGCTCCTCTCCATGATAGTCAGAGCTACTCTCAGCCTGACGGGCTCTAGAGTCACCCATGAGATGGGTCCCTATAGTAAGGACCCACTTGTTCATCCCAGCCTCCCAGAGCCGAAATAATCACACAGAAACTGTATTAATTAAATCACTACTTGGACTACTAACTCTAGCTTCTTATTGGCTAACTCCCACATCTGAACTTAACACATCTTTATCAATCTGTGCATACCACGAGGTTGTGGCCTACCAGCAAAGTTTCAACATATCTATCTCTGAAGGCAGATCCATGGCATCTTCTTGACTCTGTCCTTCTTTCTCCCAGCATTCAGTCCAGTCCTCTCTGCCTACCTAAGTTCTCCCCTATCAACAGGTCAAGGCAGGCCTTGGTCTTTAATTCATTAATGGTAATCACAGCACACAGAGTGGACTCCCACATCAGGTCTCTGGGTGTGACTGTGGGGGATTATCTTAATTCAGTTAAAGTAGAAAAGTAGCACTGCTTCCTGACAGGGATTCTGGACTATCTAACTAGAGTCAGAGAGCAAGTACACATTGCTCTCTATTCTTGATTTTAGAGATATGATCTGAGCAGCTAAATCAGACTAAAGCATTCAACTGTGAGATAGAATAAAGCCTTTCTCCCTTAAGTTACTTTTGTCGGGAAATTTTATCGGTGGAAAGAAGAAAAGAATTCAAGACACTATCAAAAATTCTAATAAGTAAGTAGGATAGTATTCAAATATTTGATGTCAATACAGCAGAGAAACTGATCAACCATGGATATCTCTGCGCAGACAATACCAGCAGGCCTCTGATGGGCTAGATAAAAGCTTACTATTAATTACTATTATTATTATTTATTATTACTATCAGGGAACTCATGAGAAAACTGAATCTTCATATCTACAGTGATGGGGTGTGGAGAGGTGACTTAGCAGTTCATTTGCAACTCATAAAGGAAACATGCGAACTACTGTATACATAGTTTAGCTGTACATATAAGTGCCAGATGCAAGACGACATCACCCCAAAACAGAAATTCTTCTTGGATTCCTACTTCCTAAGTTAAGCCAATTTCTTATTTAAAAATTTTCTAAGACTCAGACTTATATGGATTTTCTTAAAAATTTGTATTGCTTTTAGGTCAAAATTCTACACTCTTTGTGATCAGTAAGTGAAAAATTCCTAGTAGGATTTTCAAAGTTATTCTATACTATTTCAGGGTCAATGACATTTTTCTCATTGCTTGAGAAAATAATAGATGTGTATGTACTCTGTTAGGCATATTTACTGGGGATATGGCAGTGAATACCAAGGACAGATTTCTGCCTTCGTGGAACAAATTCCTCAGTCTGAAGATTTTAATACAAAAATTTTCATGCCAGAATTATACTTGGTAGACATTTCACACATTATTTAGATTTAATTGTATGCACCATACAATTTAGTGACAGAATTTTTACGTGCCACACTTTGCTATGCTGTGCGCTGTTCATCAGTAAGATTGTCAGTCACAGAGAAAAACTGAAAGAAATAAAAACTGGAAGAAATAAATAAAAAGAAATCATTCATTTATGGAAATATTTAGATACTGTTAAAAATGGAATATATGCAAATGCACCTATATATTATGATTGTAATATAATTTTCAAATATCAATAATATTTTGTAATATACATCAGCAAGTTTAGATTGTTGAAGGCAGTGTAGACAAAAGCAGGTTGGAGAATATATGTGAGTTCCAGTCTACAATGAGGCTTCCTTTATCCTAAAATCCTAATTTTTTTTTTTGGAAGAGCATAAAGTTGTTATCCCAAGAAGACAGACTCCTGTGAAGAGAGTATTCTGGGTTTGATTATGTATGTGTGCTCTCAAACTAATACAGAGAGAAATAGCCTAGAATAAGTAAAGTTGGTGGCTACATGCTCCAACCGTTGAGTTTTGAATTTCATGTACAGTACTGGCAGATGAGAGGGAACCCACCCCAAACAGCTTTCCTTTGTTAAGACAATAAGATGTTCTTGTTTTCCAGGGAGCCTGATGGGGTGCCTGGCTGTTAAGTGCTAGGAGATTAGGTATCTTCTTCTCTAAATTGACTAGCTAGATAAATATAAAGTTCTCAGTTTTCAGGGTATGTGTATTTAAAGAAATATATTTAATGAAAGAAGTCAGCATGAGAGTTGGTATTTCTCCCAAAATATGGAATAGAGTGAAACCACGAGGTCATAAAAATAAAGACAGCTGCATCATTGCCAGTTTTTCAGAGGTGTGTGGGGTGTCAGAAAACATTGAAGAACAAAGAATGACTTACAGATGGGACAAACAGAACGGATTCTACAGGCGGTCACGACATGCACTTTTTATTCTCTGCAGCACCTCATGCCAGTCATGACAGGATGGTTGAGACCCTAGACAGGGGCCAGAATCCTGGGGCTTTTGCTTCTAAGGCAAATGTGAGGGCCTCTCTTGATACGTGCTTCTGCAAACTCTCCACTAACAAAACACCCCCCCCATAAAAATCCAACTAACTCTTTTTTTCTTAAACAAATGAGCAAATAAATGGCAACAGGCATGTACTTCTAAAAAAATATATAAAATAAAGCAACACCCACAAATGGCTGTTGCACAGAGAAAGAAAAATTTCATATTCATATTCAAAACATTACAAATTATGAATTTTATGTTTATTCTGCAGCAGAGTGTATGCTAAATACCCGAAAATTGAGGTGGAGGTGCATAGAGTTCTATCTATCATCAGCATTAGCAATAAACTTTCTGAATTGTACTTAGAAACCCTTTATAACAGTGTGGTTTCAAAAGTCTATCAAGTTCTTTTAAGAGCAAAATAACTTTCATGATGGAAAGAATTTTATCCTCAAACATAAATCTGCTGATTCCATTGAGTGAAGCTTTTTTTTCTTTTTCTTTCTTTCTCCTCTTCCTTCTTTCCTTTCTTTGCCAAAACAGGGTTTCTCTGTGTAACCCTGGTTAACTGGAACAAACTTTGTAGACCATGCTAGCCTCAGATTCATAGAGATCAGCCTGCCTCTGTCTCCCAAGTGCTGGCGTGAATGTTGTGTGCCAACACCATCCAGTGAAGAATTTTAGCTTGTCCTGATTGTGGTCATGCATACCTATAATCTGGATATTTGGGATGTGGAGGTAGGAGGATCGACAGCTTAAGGCCAGTCTAACTACATAGTTAAGACCACCACAGGCTACACAAGACCGTCTCTCAGTAAAAATAAATAAATAAATAAATAAATAAATAAATACAAAAGGAATGTCACATTGTAATTGTAAACAATACTCTAATTCTCTTACAATTTGAACTTATGACAAAGCACTACTTTATCTCAAGGTGTCTCAGCATCATTATAGATTTTCATATGCCAATAACTAACCAGTCACACACCATTTGAAGCCATGTCCAGTACTGTAGAAGAAGACTGGGAAACTCCAGGCAGAGGCTCAAGTATGATGTGTTTTTCCTGTAAAAGAATCACCTACAATGTTATCTATCATTATGTTCCAAAAGTCTTGGTATTTATTGCACGAAGACAATTTTATGTAAAGCAAAAACAGCGATGTTTTGATTGACTTAATGAATTAACCTAAACGTTTAATTTCAGGAGGACAAGGCATCACCATTCTTGCATATCTTCTCAGAACTCTGAATATTGAGAAACTCCGCCATTGCAGTCTGCTAAGCCACCCCATTATTTATGTTTAGGACCACAAATGTGAAGGCAAACCAGATGTGAGCAAGCAGCCTAAAACACATATGCCTCACTACAGACAGCAGAAAAAAGTAAATCTGTCATCTAATCAATCAGACTCCTTTTCTTCCTTAGTGTTTTGAGCTATTATCGTTTTTTTGGTAGATGTTCCCTTGTTTCTTTCCAAGGCATATGAAACCTTAGAAACTATATTTGCCAAGCATTTGTCAGCAATGTGGTCCTAATTATACAGCTATTACTTAACCAAAACTCCAGTTACTGACATTAACAGCATGTCATCCGCCTCCAGCCTGAAGATTCGGGCTTCTCTGGGTTCTTAAAATTTATTTGTATATAATGAGGAATTTTAACCATTTTATAATTTTTGTTATCTTAAACTCTGTACAAAATGAATACATCTATAGATGTGATATTATGACATCTTTGTCCCATCAACTTTATAATAGTGTGGTTTTTATAGCCAACTCAATGGAAAAAGTGTTATTTGATTTAAAACCAAGGGATCTGAAAAATTTTAGATGAAAATTTGAGTGGTAAAATTTCATGTCTGCCTCTGCAGTTGACTAAACTTAAATTTGATTACCCTGATTGCTATTTGATTCAGCTGTACTCAGTTATTAGCCAATTTTTATCCTGACTCTCAGGAAAGAACAAAAAACTTAGAGCAAAAATTTCTCAGTCATTGCGTGTATAGTTCATGTCCCAAGCTCATAAAATGTACTCAAAAATCATCATATAATCTGGATATAATCAATAATAACCACTAATAATTATTGCTTAACCAATTTTTAAAAGTTAATTTTACAAGGCCTTATCTTTTTAAAAGATGCTGTTTAAAGCTGATTTTTGTTTTGTTTCTCTTCTGCAATTATTTCTCTGTGTCATATTCTCTTATAGCATTAATAAGAGACACAAAGTCCAATTAAATATTCTCTTGTTGATATTGTTGAAATTGTTTTCATCATGGCTGATTGGCTATTTTGAAGCTAATGTAGATTTCTGTCTGCAACAGACATGGGATATCGCTACTACGCCAAATGTCATTCTTAGTCTAGGGCCATCTTAAATACAATACCTGACTGTTTACTGGAAATAAGAATCACTGCTGGAAATGATCTCAGTTTTTCCTGGGATTAAGTTACATCACTCAAATAGCCCAGTTCAGTTGTTATATTTATACTTGTTAATATGTAGGAAGGTAAACATGTAAATAATTGAACGACCTTTATTATTTTTTCCTTCCAAATATTGATACAATAAAGTCCTAAATTAAGAATTTTAATATAAAACTGGTGGATATGTGGCACTCAGATATTTTAGCTCTTACATTTTTTATCACATCGAGGCTATTTTTTTCGTTTCCACTTTTATTATTAACCTTTTTATGGAAAATTGGCTTACCAAGAATTTATGAATTAATAAGTCTATTATAATGATGAATGATAATTACCATCTAAATCCCCACTCATTCATCAGCTTTTTCACCGCACGTCAGGTGACACAAGAGCGTATGATTGCTTGTCTGGTGAGTATTTTTCAACTGATTGTTATACTTCCTTGAACTTTAGAGCCTCACGCCATATTTTTTAAAAGAGTGATAAAATGTAGTTAAGTAGTTTGACGAAGAAATTACAGATCGTGCTATAAATAACAGGAGAACAAGCGACTTCAATATTTTCAGAAGATTGTCCTTAGGTTCAAATGACAAATGCAGGGTACCCAGATGGGTCAAATGAAAAGTTCACAGACAGACAGTTTTGAGGACTGTAGGTGAGGTTATAGTAGCTGAGCTAGTCACCACTCAGTGTCAAAGTGTCAGGAAGTTCATCATTCAATATGTCAGAGACCTTGAGGATGGAATCTTTGGTTTCTAGGTTGCTCCCACAGAGGGGCGCCTAGTCTTTATTCCAAGTGCACACTACCTGGTAGTCTCAATACACAGTGAGATCGGATATGTTTTAGGGAGCAGCTGTGGAGCTGGTTGAAGGTTTCATTAAAGGAATTAAGGTAGCAGAATACTTTCATATCTACAGGTTGCTTTGGATTCTCTTCAATGGGAGCACTTTAACCAAAATGTTTGGAAAATGCAGATATGAAAATATTAATTCATCTCCCTGTCACTCACTGATAATGCATGGATTTTCAAAACTGGTGAGCGTGAGAGCTGCCTGTTTCATTTCAGGTTCAAATTAAGCACTTTTTGCTGTTGCTTGCTTGTCCGTGTTTTTATTCTTTCCCACAAGAGAAAATAAACTCTGCATCATTGTATTGACTTTTCTCCCCTCTTCACAGCTTCCCATAACAAAAATGGATGCTCAGTGATATTAACTATTGAATGCTTACCAAATAAATGCCTGTTAAGTTTGTGTTTTCTGATTAACGAAGATAACTGTTTTAGAACATACATTTTTACAGGCCAGGAATCATCCTAGATCATGAGAATCTTCTTTCTGATCAGTCTTCACTTAAAATTTCCTCTCCATGGGGTTATTTTAAATACATTCTATAATACGAAACCTTGATAACTATAAAAAGTTGAGTGCTTGTATTTATTTTATACTGGACAATGACTGGAGCTGTTAATTTTGGGAGATGAGACAGTGGTTCAAAAATCATGATCTATTAAAGAATTCCCAAGTTTCACTGTGAATCAGAAATGTGTTGAAGAAAACTGAGCCCAATCACCAATTATCCTAATATGAAAAATCTGAGAAGGCCAGGAGTGTTAGTAAATTTTACTTGATCTTAACGATGTTTATTTCTAAACAGTAATATAATATATTATCAAACAGTTATTTTAAAACCATTAATTTATTTTCATAGTGTTGGGTGGGAGACTTCAGATATCTAATAGTGTAAAATATTTAAAAATCATTGCGAAAAAAAGTCAATGAAATGACTCCCAATGATATTCTGCTACACTCATAGATTGGTGCCTAATCCGGTTGTCATTAGAGAGGCTTCACCAGCAACTGATGGAAACAGACACAAAGACCCACAGCCAAACATTTGGCAGAACTAGAGAAATCCTACAGAAGATGGGGGAAAAGGATTTTAAGAGCCAATAGGGTCAAGTGAAACACAAGAAAACTCACAGAACCAACTAACCTAGACTTATAGGGGTTCACTGAGATTGAACCAACAACTAGGGAGCCAGCATGGGACTGGCTTGGGTCCTCTGCATAAATGTGACAGATGTGTAGCTTGGTCTTCTTCTAGACTCCTGACAGTGAGAATAGGTACTCTCTCTGACTCAAAATCGTTGCTGAGATTTTGGGATGTTTCAGCAAAGTTCATTTCTTTCCCTTCTATATGTTTTTGAAGCCATCTGTATTTCTGGGCTCATAGTTCCTCTCTCCACATTCAAGGCTATCAGCCTCTGATTTCCTTGACTCTGTAAGTCTTCTCCTTCACTAGAACTCAAGGGCCTGTCTCTCAGGACCTTGTGTTTACCTTGAGCCTAGTGCATGGTAAAGAAAATGTCACTTCAAGATTTTTGCCTGCATCACAAGATTTCTTTTTTTTTTTTTGGTTATTTGAGATTTTGATGAAACATACTATCATATAATCTTGCATATTTTTTCATCCATAAATTTTTCTAGGTGCTTAGACAATCTACAGTCTTAGTAGCTAATAATATTTTCTTTTTCTTTTTTGATTTTTATTGAGTTCTACATTTTACTCTGCTCCACTCCCTGCCTCCCCCCTCCCCCTTTCAACGCTCTCCCAATGTCCCCATGCTCCCAATTTACTCAGGAGATCTTGTTTTTTTTCTACTTCTCATGTAGATTTGATGTATGAAGTCTCTCTTAGTGTCCTCATTGTTGTCTAAATTCGCTGGGATTGGGTTTTGTAGGCTGGTTTTCTTTGCTTGATGTAAAGTTGTAAACAACTTCCAGAGCATAAAAGAGTCCAATCCAGTGTGTTTGACAGGTAAAAGGTTGGGGAACACAGAGAAGCAGAGGCCCTGGCCATGCTTAAAGACAATGGAGTATATGTTGGCTTTAAATTATGAAAGCCAAACAAAATACAGGTCCAAGTCTGAATCAGACCACCTAGCTTCCAGAAAGCAACTTCCAAATTAAAGTGGGTTTAGTCCTTAAATGTCAGTTTTTCAGCTCTTTAATCTTCGCTGCCTTATTAAAATTTTCCACACAGGGTCTTAAACCTTTGGGGTATAATTGGCAGTAATTGCGTCAATGAATTCCTCTTCTGCCTTTATTCCTAAATTCACTGAGTTGGAACACAAATGTGCATTGTGCCATTGTTAAGCAATTGTCAAAAGTCCAGCAGCAGCCAATCACAACAATGGCACCAAGAAGTGGACATTTCCAGGGTTGAATGTGCTTTTTAAAACTGAGCATTTTGTTCTTCATCAGGCCTCAAAGTAGGACCAGCTGTAGTGAGTTGCTTATTTCTGCTATGCATATTTACTGACTGAATTTAGTGTGTATGACTAGAACTATTCCTCCGTACCTATGCAGCAACAATGAGCTCTGTAATTAGTACGAGCTAAATGAATCTTGAAAAACAGTGATAAAAACCAAGAGTTACAAAAAAAAAAGTTGTACAAGAGTTTACAAAAAGAGTAAAACCAAAGTCAGGCTGGATTCTTCGGCGGTATGGTAAAAGCCTAACTCTGCTGTTTGTAGCAGCAATGAAAGAGTAGGGCAGAATATGGTAGCTGGATTACACAAAGCTGCCTATAGATTCATCCAGCTTCTCAGAGAAAACAAAACCTGGAACATTGTAGCATCATCAATGAAGAAACTTCTCTAATTGTCCACATTTCTATTTTAAATTTATTATACTAAGAAATATTCAGTATTCCTTAAATATGTCTAGCCATACAGTTCCTCATTTCTACTGCCTGCTCAATATGAGCATAGGTTTATCAGAGCTGCAAAACTGTAAAGAACAATTTCAGGTCAAACTAGTGAAGGGTTTTAGAAGAACCTTTATCTATATTGGAGGAATTTTCAACTGCAGTATGAGAAGATTCACATGGACTCAATCTACACAGAGGTTAGATGCTTACTGCATCCCAACTGTGAGCAATGAATCAAAACAACTTTTAAAAAGATAACACTATTTGGGAATTGTAGTACATGCCTAGACAATCAGAACTCCAGAGGCAGAAAGATCTCTAAAAGCTCTAGGTAAACTGCAAACTAAGATACAGAATAAGAACTGAGATTCCTTCTTATATCTGTAAAAATGGCCAAGATCAAAAACACTGATGACAACTTATGCTGGAGATGTTGTGGGAAAAAAAACCACTCCTGCATTTCTGGTGGGAGTGCAAACTGGTACAGCTCCTTTGGATATCAGTGTGGCTATTTCTCAGAAAATTAGGAAACAACCCTCCTCAAGATTCAGTAATACCACTTTGGGGTATATATATCCAAAGGATGCTCAATCATGCCACAAAGACATATGCTCAACTATGTTCATAGCAGCATTTTTTGTCATAACCAGAATGTGGAAACAACTTGAATGCCTTTCCATCAAAAAATGAATAAGGAAAATGTGGTACATTTACATAGCCGAAAAAAAATGACATCTTATATTTTGCAGGCAAATAGATGGAGCCAGAAAACATCATTTTGAGTGAGGTAACCCAGACCCAGAAAGACAATTATCACATGTACTTACTCAAAAGTTGTTTTTAACATAAAGCAAAGAAAACCAGGCCACAAATCACAGTCCCAGAGAACCTAGACAACAATAAGGACCCTCAGAGAGACATACATAGATCTAATCTACATGTGAAGTAGAAAAAGACAAGATCTCCTGAGTAAATTGGAAGCATGGGGACTATGGGAGAAGGTTGGAGAGGAAGGGAGAGGCAGACAGGGGAGCAGAGAAAAATGTAGAGCTCAATAAAATTCAATTTGAAAAAGAACTAGGGAAACAGTGTGAGGTCCTCTTTCAAGTAGGTAGATAGATGATAGATAGATAGATAGATAGATAGATAGATAGATAGATAGATAGATAGATGATAAATAGATAGATAGATAGAAGATAGAAAGATAGATAACTAGATGATAGATAGATGATAGATAGATAGATAGATGATAAATAGATAGATAGATAGATAGATAGATAGATAGATAGATAGATAGATAGATAGATAGATGATAGATAGATAGGTGAGATGTGAAGTTATAACTGAGAATAAACATAGACATAGGAGAATTGCAAAGAGAGAATGCATGCAGTGGTAGTAGTCTTTTGTTCCTGGGCGATATTAGGGTGTATTGGGGGAGATTAGGAATTAATTTGGAAGGGCTCACTTAGTCTTCTTTGAATTCACCAAGGACATCCCCGTATGTCAAGCCTTTGTTTACCACAGTCTCCATTGTTCCACTACCCAGTGCCATGAAGGATGGAGACTGTAGGGCTGCCAGGTCCCAACATCATCACATTATCTCCCTATCTGAGCCTGAAAGATGTCTTTGAAATTGATGGTCATTATAAGCATGAAACTTTTATTTTTCAGTACACTGTACTGATGTTATACAGAGAAAGTTATATGCAAGATTTCTATTCTGTAAGTATTAGGCTACATCGTTCCCCATATTTCCTTCCCATTACTCCCCTGAGCTCAAATGCTACCTTCTCTCTTCCTCCAAATACAGCACAACTGTTCTACAGGCAAGCCTCATGAGTACATTAGTCTGACTTCTCTCTAATACTTCACATCACTAAATCTGCAATCCAGAACTAGCTTTCTCAGTTCCCCAATCCCAAACTTTAATGCCTCTTTCTTCTCTTTCTCCACAAATGTCATACATTGCATACTATAGAGTATAATCAGTGCTGTTCATGTATGTTAGTGTATAATTCATTAGTATCTTTACATATACAGACTGAGACTTCTCAATTACGGGCATTGAACTCAGTGTTCTGGATTTACGTACAAACATTTAAAAGACTTTGAATAGTTATCCCTAAAATTCCTTTCTTGTTAAACTTGTCACTCAAAATGTCTTCCTTCATCCAAGATAGAAGAATGATTAGTCACTAACCTTCAGTATTGCTATTTTCTCTTCAATTACTTGGTGTTTTTTCCAGTTTTACTGATTAATGCCAATCCTTTTCATTCAGTCTAAACTTCAATGCCCTAGTAAACTGTGTAGAAGGCTAGGGAGATGCCTTGAAGATGAGGGATGGAGGAGTACTTGCTACATTAGCATGAGGACCTTAGTTACAACTTCTGGTACTCATGTAAAAAGCTGGTCTTGGCATGCACTGGCAAACAGAGACTGGCAGCCTAGGATAACTGGTCAACCAACTGAGCCAATCATTATCATCCAGGTTCAGTGAGAGGCCCTGTCTCAAAGACAAAATAAAAATCCAAAAAGAAAGGAAGGCACTTGATGTCAGCCTCTGGCCTCCACACACAAACAGAGGGGTATGCATACACCACACAGACACACAGACACACACACACACACACACACACACACACACACACGCACAAACACACACTTGCAGTGGGAGAGAGAGGGAGGAAGAAAGTCACACACACACACATACACACACACACACACACACAGAGAGAGAGAGAGAGAGAGAGAGAGAGAGGAGGGAGGGAGAGAGAGACAGAGAGAAAGAGTGATATTAATGTTTTAGAATACGTAGTCAACTGTACCCTCTTTCCTATTGTGCAGCAACACCCTTTCAGTGTTTTAGTCATACATCCCTGATCAAATTTCTCCCAGATGTTTCAGAGGGAGAGAACCTCTTCAGGCTGGGCTCTTTCCTGCCTGCAGGATTTTGTATGTGCTGCATATTTTATTGAAATTCCCTTTGCCCCATGTTTTACCTGTTTCTGGGGCTTCTCTCTGACACTCCTAAGCAGAGATTGTCTTTTTTTCCCCCCAGGAATCTGTCTTCCCTAGCATAGTTTGCATCTTGCACTTATCAAAACTTCACTGCGATGTGTGGCCATTCCCATTTACTGTGCCGTACCGTCAGCGCTCTGTGGCAGGGGAGACTTCTTAAACCAAACCAAAAGGCAAGGGAGCAGGACTTTTCGCTACAAATTGAAAACAGAAAGAAGAGTTTAAACCATATTGAGGATGCAGAAAAATACAATATCCATGAGTATTCTGTAAAAATATTACATTAAAACAGACAGGAAATGGAACTACTTTATTTGGCTGATGTCAGGAATGTGGAAAAAATTGGAAAACAAATGTCAGTACGAGGATGATGAAGACTAAGGATTTCGCTGCTAAATGGAAACAGGCAGACAGAGCTCTTGGCTGCTAATAACAACCAGCTCTCATTAGCCTGCCAATGAGGATTGGATAGTAGTCTACTTCCCTGAAAACTATTTGCTTACTTAGGGGACTTAAGGCCCACTAAACCCTGACCAAAAATATCAGTTCAGTGAAAATTGATGGCTTATTTCTCAAACCAATTTAAAACCTTAGGGGTAAGCAAGTAAGCCCAGAATGAAACCTGTGGTGCTGGGGACAGGAAGGGACAGGTGTCACCACGAGACACACATAACTACATAAATACATTGATTTTAATTAAACTGCCTCACATTGAGAAGACTCTCACTGTAGAAGAAAAACATGCTGGTAATGGTTTCCACACTGAGGAAGACTTAAGTTAGAATGACAGCCGCAAAAGCGGAGCAATGTCAGCTGGCCCAAGAAGAAGCATTTGAAGGGGAGGAGTACTGTGTGGCGCGATGTGTAACAGAGGGATTTTCAAAAAATAAATTGGTGATCTAAGACCAGGAGTTAATTTTCTAAAATATATGAATCTTTAGACATTAACACAATTCATCTATTAATGAATACTGTTACACTCTTAAAAATATTGTCAAGCTCTTCTTAAACTGGCAGACCCTAAATCAAATTAATTCCAATTAAAAATATATGTCCTTACAAAGCCTCGTGTGAACCATGTGCACAAGAATCAGTATGGCTTAACTATGTGACATATTTATATCGGATAAACGCATGACAACATAATCCATCAAGGGGTCCTGTTGTGCCATTGCTCGCTCTGTTTCAGCATAGAAGTATAATTTTAAAAAAGTTGTGCTTTTTGCTTAGCATTCATTTGTATTTGTAACGGACACAGAAGCAACACGCCAGCCCAAAGAACAGTTCCCTAAGAAAATAAACTGTGTGTTTAATGTCTGCCAAGAGCAAGGCACTGGCAGAGCACATAACCAGACAATAAATTAAAAGCTCTGGATGTATTTGTTCATTTGATCATAAATTTTCCACTTATTGCGGCAGTGTTTTGAGTCTAATAAGTAATCCAATATCTAAAGGGATTGGGTCTAAACTAGTGGAGACGTGAAAATCGCATCCAAAACTATTGTTTGCTGATGACTTCTACTTTCCCTAGTTGCTAAATCTAATATGTGTACTACAGACTGCTAACTTCCAGAGCCATCAACACGACACCTCCCATCCACAAACATTAAGCGGGCCTGGGACACATACCTTCAGACATGTACACACATACTTCCAGACATGGACATACACAAGTGAAGATCTTAATGAGAACAAACAACCAAGAAACGCCCCCCCCTTTCATCTCATTGCATTTGTTTCTCTATGCAAAATCTACAACCATAACATATGGTATTTTGCCTTGCTTAGGACTGTATGGAAAGGGAAAATTGGCCATATGCAGCAGTCTAATAAAGTAGGAAATGTTGATGTTCGATGGAGAAGCAGCCTTTTATGACCTGGGTGAGCTCAGGCTCCATTTAATATAGTACCTGAGATCTTGCAGACGAAAGTGTAGGAAGGAATATGGATTTTCAGATTTGAAAACAGCCAGAGTATCAGATGTCTGCAAATGGGTGTTCCTACTGATAACATTTATGGTTTTGCCGTATCAGATCTACCATCGGTTTAACAGCTCATAAACCGAAACCAACTTTCTGAATGATCATTTCATTCCTGAAAAGTAACCATAAACTAAGGGGGGGATACTGAGACATTAATCCTCACAGCAGGCAGCAATCCCAGGCCCAAAAACTTAATGGGGCTGAGCTGAATGGGACGTAACAAGATGACTATCCTAACAAAATGCAGTCTATGTCTTCCGACGGATGAGGAATGTTCTCTTGCCATTTGCATTTGAACGTGAGAGAACATAAAGTGACAGTTAAACTGAGTAATGTTGCATAACTAAATCACGGGGGTTTTCGTTCAGTTCTCCGGTAGAGTATAAAACTCCGACTGGAAGCCTTGTTTTAATCACGGGTCTGAATAGGCAGTGCCTCATGATTCTGCATGTGTCTGAATAGACTCCTCACGCCATAAAGCTATGTTAACAAAAGCTATACCCATGTACAAATGTGCATGCATGTAGAACTTAGGTGAGCATGAGCATTTACATACAAGTGAACATAAAGGTTATTATGGGGTGGGGAACTTCTATTGAATGACTGTGGAAGCAGTAAGGAAAGAATTAATTTGCAACTTGGTGTTAGGTGATTACATGGAATTTGTATGTATGGAGATGATTAGTTTTGCTCTTGGGTGGCCATTATTCTTATGGTTTCTTTAACTGAGCTAAACAATATATCTGATATATGATGACCCTTTGGAGAGCTTCTATCTATTGGGTAACTTATATTCAGTTTCTATCTGTTGAGTAACTTATATTCAGTTTCTATCTATTGGGTAACTTGTATTCAATTGGGGAGGCAATTTCAGATTTGCATTTAGTGGTTATAGTGTAGGCCTTAGAGCCTGGAAAAATTTGCTCTAAGTTTTACAGGGGTGAATCTCCCATGAGTTGGAAGACTTTCCTGTAAACAGCAGGACCCACCCTCAGTGTACTTTTAGTTTTTATACTATATTGTGGCTTGTGCGCTGCTTTAGCCACAGGTCTTTGTCATTAATGAGAACTGCACAGGTTGATCCCTGAGTGACATTTTGGAGAAGGGAGAGACACAGTTTTAACAAGCAAAGCCTTTCAGCTATAGCATGAAAAGGAAATCTGGGTTCAGACAATATGGGAACAAAGGATAGGTAATTTGCACTGCTGAAGAAATGAAGATTCCACATTGCTTTCTTGCAGTACATGGAAAAGAGGGAATAGAGGTGTTGAGTTTAGAAAATTGCTGTTTATTTTTCTTGAGGACAACATGAAAGAGTTCAGGACTAATTTTTCAAACTTGAAAGATTTCCCTGGTAAATACTGTTCATACTTGAGAAGAAAATGTCAACGTTTTCTTCTGTTCACATTTTCTACCAGTTTTAGGGTTTTGCTGCTTGTGTGCTGGCCAGGTCTTTTGAAGTCTCATTTTTCAACCATGATTTTTCTGCAGATAGGTGAGAACGTGAGTTGGGGTGATATGGGTGCAGGATTGAGAAGCCAAGGCAGAGAAGTTCCACTTAATTCATTTGTCAACTTGCTTTAAATCATGCAAGTGGTCTAAACTTTCAGACACGTAAGTCTTGAGATTCTGAGGCTTCTCAGTGGCTCTTAGTTACCAAGGGACGTAGTTGAGGCTAAAAGCTCTGGTGTTCAGTCTCCCTGCATGCTCCATTAGCTACATGGCCAGACTCTTGCTTTCCAAACACTTTCCCCAGGAAGAGATTATTTGGTGATACTTAGTATGAAATTTAGCTTAGTTATGAATAAAAAAATCTATGTCTACATTAGAAAATGTGCAAAAAGAATAGATTAGATTAAAGATAAGAATCTGCCATGTCGGGTTTTAAATATGGATGCATTAAAAAAGATGTACGTCTGGCTAGGCAAACTGACAAATATAGTAAACTCCACAATTAATAAATAAAAATGAAACAAAGTAGAAAAACTTCCTCTTTCATTTTAATGCCCTCTGCCATTGTAATTTTGTTCTTGCCTTTCCACTAAGTGAGAAAATGCAGACTGCAGGCTGTAGAATGGAAGGCACCCAAATCCTCGCTTTAGCTTACTGCCCCTCTGATGTTGTTAAATGATTAATGTCCAATTTCTCCCTAGGCAGGTTTTCTGGGGTGCTTTACAGGCCTGTGCATCTCTCTCCTGTACCTATTCCTCTTTCCTCTCTCTAGAAACTGAGGCTTCTTGTTGGGTATCCAGCCACTTTATCAAGCTGGAGTTTTCCTAGGAAGAAGTCAGATACCAGTCTACTTCTTTCTCCACCGGAATGAGACACGATTCAACATTTCCTGCTGGTACTGCAGAAGCTGATGTTTGCAGCTGCAACTAGAAGTATGCATTTCAGCTCTACTTCATTTGAAGTCACCTCAGATCACTGCATAGTGACCTAGAAGCCTTTGGCAGTTTCTTCTGAACTCAGATGCATTTAACAATGTTCTCTCAAATTGTTCTCTCAACTTCTTTAAGTTTTAAATTTCCGGGTGGATAAGAAATTCAGAAATCATGTAACCAGATCCTGGCATTTGCTGTTTCAAATCCTGCACAATGATCTGGCTTATATCTTGCTGGCATTCATTATTTTAAAGCACTGGCACACACTCTGCTTTTAATATCTTGTTACCAATATAACGCTTTCTGCTCATGAGAGCATGGAGTACTGTGCATCTCAAGTCACTGACATGAACTGAAGTTAGTGAAATCCTATGGAAAACATTTGACAATACATATCATGAATTTTCAAATAGCTGTATTCTTTGATTTTATCACATAATTTCTGACAGTCTATTCTCGCTATACCATTCCAAATACAAAAATATAGACATAAAAGCTATTTTTGGAACATATCAGAAATAATATGTTTCTATAGGTTAAAAAATCTATAGGTTATTAAGTATAGTAATGGGGAAACAAATGGAATATCAGGCAGACAGTAATATATTTATGAAGTTTAGATAATGATAAGGGAAAATAATCAATGGCAATTGATTAAATAAAAAATATAAAACTTGTAGTATAATAACAGTGCCAAAAGTGTTTAAGTGAATTCTTCAAATGTCTATGCAAATATGTTTTTACAGTTCAGTAATGTACCAAAGCCTTAAGAGTGACTATCTATAGTATTTGAAAATTAGGAAGGATTTCTACTCTCCTATTGCAATATGTTTTTAATTCTATATGCTTGGTAAGTTCCCTTTAAGACATCAAATAGTAGTAGACAGAAAATATGCAAATATTAAACACTTGAAAGTAGTTCAATAAAGCATTTTGGTTTTGGAATATATAATCTAAAGTGTTTACTCTTTTATCTTTTCACGTATCAGATATTATAATAAGTCTTGCATTCAGAACATACTTTTGGTCCTCTTTTTTTACTGACCCTCCTTCATATTGAGATAGTTCCTATCTTTTTAGTAGTGCTATACAACCATCAGTTCAGACTCATCACTGCCCACATTCTATATCCTTCTTTGATTGTAGTTAAAAGTCTTTCTATCTAAACAATTTTAAAAGATGGCTTTGATGCTACTCATATAAGCATTTGCTTGTATGCAGTTTTCTAAAAATCAAAGAAGAAAATAAAAACTAGTGTATTGGGAGAAAAGTTTGGGAGAAGAGGGAAATTGAGAAGGAAATTGGAAATTGTGATGGTGGTCAGGCATGCAGGATAATTTAAAATAGATCACTAAGTATCAGAAGGAATCAATCAGGAAAGTTGGACAAAATTCTGTAAGTCATTAAGGCTATTACAAAATATTATGAAATACCGATACATGAATTTAGCTGTGAGTCCAAAAGGAGCTCAGATAAAATATGACCTATCAGGAGGAAGGGACAGGACTGGCAGGACAGAGGCTCAAGGGAGAGGTGGTGCCCTGGGAAGGAGTCAACAGCAGAATGCCAATGGAGCAGAAGCCTCAAGACCAAGAGACGGCTTGTCTTGGAGGAAACTGAAGATGGAATGTGATGAAATAAAGTGAGATGGGAATTTGAAACATTTGGAGGATCTAAGACTGTTTTCTGTGAAATGTTTCTTCAAGAGAATATGCCAAAGTAGGCAGAGAAAAGCCCATGAGGCCTCAACCCCACATAAAGAACTATAGGTGATTGAAGAACGCTAGGAGTAGCAGATGTGACTGTGCCAGGGAAGAGTACTCCAATTGATTGACCAGTATTCAACACTCAGACTTCAAAACAGCCAAACAGTTAGCGTTATACGGACTAAGTAGGTTATATTTAGGAGCACACATATGCAAGTGTGTACACGCACACATAAAAACACACATAGACACACAAATGCACACACACCCATACAAACATGCATGCAATAGCAATTGTGAAAGAGACTTTGAAAAAAAGTGGAGAGGGATGTGTGATAGGGTATATGGTGGAAGGAAAAGGAAGAGAGAAATTATTTGTTTTTAATTTGTGATATAGTTATATTAAAAGTATGGAAAATAATGACACGAAAATGGTAACAGTTAAGATTTTCCATCTGTTTAAGGCCTTGTGTCCATACTTTATAAAGGCTGCCATTTTACGCACTCATTAGAAAAAATGGAGAAGTATATTGTTCAGAAGTTTTAAGGTAATACTCAATGATGGCAGGCAATCTGTATAAAAATTATAGAGTTGAGAGGATGGCTCAGGAATCACGGACACCTGCTGCTCTTGCAGAAGACCAGGGTTTGGTTCTTAGCAGCTATATATTAAGATACTTAATGGTCCTTAGTACCTATAACTCTACTTATAGTACTCAGGATTCTGATAATGAATGTTCAAAATATGTTCAAATTGAATGATAAAGTCTGAAAATTATGTCATCTATATATACATACTTAATAAAGAAAACCCTGTTTAGAAAATCTCATTTTATTTGCAAGTAGTTATTAATTGGAGATGGCTATTAATTGGAGTGGTTATTAATTAGGGATGGAGGCATGTGTTCGCTTCTTTCAGTTTTAGGACCCCATCTGCGTAGACCCATGCTGGCCATGTTCATGCTGCCTCAGTCCCTTTGAGTTCCCAAGTGTGTAGGTCCTCTTGTGTTTAGAATGACTTGCTTCCTTGGTGTCCCCCATCCCTTCTGGCTGTTACAGTCTTTCTGCATCCTCTTCCACATCTAAGGGGAGGGATTTGATGTAGCTACCCTGTGTAGGTCTAAAAATTCCAAGGACTCTTACTCTTCATAATGTCTGCCATTAGGTCTCTTCCCATCTGCTCCAGGACATAGTTTCTTTGATGACGATGGAAGAAGGCACTGATCTATGAATATAGAAGAATGCCATTAAAAGTCATTCTATTGCTAAGTTCCTTTAGTAGAGCATCAGTACTTGGTTTTCCCCTTGGTGCGTTGGCTATCTAATCTTTGGATCTTGGTCACCCAAGATGGGTTGCCTCTCACTTCTCATGAAGTGGACCTTAAATACAGTCATCTATTGGTTGTTTACTCGCACAAGCTTTCTTCCACAGCTGCACTAGTGGATTTTGCAGGCAGAACACAACTGCAGATGGAGGAATTTATAGCTGGGATAGTGTTTACATTTCTCCACTGGCAACATGCAGAGCACCTTCCTGTACCAAAGACACCAGCACAAAGAAGTGAACGCTCTAAGTAGGCACCAGTTCAACTTCTCCACATTCAGTGGGTTATATAGGCATTCTCTTTAGCAATAGGGTCTTGATATCAGTTTGTGGAGGCAACCTATGGCTTTGGTAACACTTTAGGTTGATTGGGAGTTCCCACAACACGCTTTGGGCCAACAACTCAATTAGATGTAACCCATACAGAATAGTGAAAACTGCATTTATTGACAAGAGATGTTCAATAGCGTGAGGCTGTCTCCTCTGTTATTTGGAAATTTCTTTTAGATCATTGCATAAATGTTATACTTTATAAAACTTCTATTATATGAGGTTTCCATACCACCTCTCAAATGGTCCTTAATTTGCTCCTCTCTCCCTGCACTGCCTCCCCATATCTTTTTCCCTCCCCCCAGTTTGATTCTTTTCATTCCCCCCTCATTCATCCATAATTATCTATTCTATTTCTCTTTTCTAGAGAGATCTATGTGTAGACTTTAGTTCTCTATACCTAACATCTGTAGTTTTGTAGCTTGCTAATCCATGAATTAACAGTTATCCACAAATAAGCAAATACAAACCAATTTGTCTTTCTGTGTCTTGGTTACCTCAGTCGGGATATTTTTTTTCCTAGCTCCAGACATTTACTTGCAAACTTAATGATTTTATTTTTTATTAGCTGAGTATCATTTCATTGTATAAATGTGTTGCAATTTCTTTATCCATTTATCCGTAAATGGTATCAAGGCTCTTTCTAGTTCCAGTCTATTATGAATGAAGCCACAATGAACATAGTTGAACATAGTCTTGGTGGTGGGGAAAACATCTTTGGACATATGCCCAAGATCAAATTGCTGGATCTTGAGGTAGATTAAATAGAATAATAAGTGAACTGATAGTTCAGTGAGAGACCCTGTCTCAAAAAATAAGAGAGAGGGGAATTGAGCTAGACACACAGTGTAATCCACTGACCGTCCTATGAATACTTAGACAGTCGTGTGTATATACACAAACACATATACACAAACATATGTAAGATAATGCAGCAATTTTAATAAAATTACAATCCATAAAATAAAGAAACTATGTACGTAAAAAAGAAAGTATTCTGAACTAAACCGGAAAAGAGTCCAAGGAGAGTACCACGGACTATCTTGGTGATCCAGGTGATGTAATCATGCATCTTCTGGCAAGGCAAATAGCAACTACTATTTGCTATTTGCACAAACAGCAGGCAAGTGACAATGTTTTTCAGGTTCATTTTTTACTATTATTTAATTGAAATTTTACATACCAATCCCAGTTCCTACTCCTTCTTCTCCTCCTGTTCTCTCCACCTTCCCTGTAACTCCACATCTATCCACTCCTCAGAGAGGGGAAGTCTTCCCATGGTGAGTCAACAAAGTCAGGGTATCACTTTGGGGAAGGACCAAGGCCCTCCCCACTATATCTAAGCTGATCAAGGTATCCCTCCAAAGAGAATGGGCTCCAAAACCACAGTTCAAGCAGTAAGGATAAATCTTGGTCTCACTACCAGTTTCCCCAAAGACTGTCCCAGCCATACAACTGTCACCCACATTCAGAGGGCCTAGTTTGGACCTACGATGGTTGTTGGTTGTCCTACTGTCAGGCTGGAGTCACTGAATGCCCATCAGCTCAGGTAACCTGTTTCACTGGGTGTCTCCATAATGGTCTTGACTCCTTTCCTCATCTTATAGCTCCTCCCTCTCTCTTTGACTGGACTTTGGGAGCTCAGCCCAGTGCTTCACAGTGGATCTCTGCATCTGCATCCATCAATTGCAATTAGGCGCCCTCTCCACTATTGGTTAGGGTCTTAGCTGAAAGCATCCTTGTGGATTACTGGTAATTGAATGATATAATTGAGGAATGGTCCATAAATTAAGAACTGAAGCTTGTTTCCAGAAGCCAGAAACACTGTCCTCTAACACTTTCAGAAGTACGAGCCCTGCTATACCACGTTTTAATCTTCTAAAGGGGATTTCAGACTTGCAGTCTCTAAGACAGCATGAGAATAAATTCGGGCCTTTTAAAACCCTTATGTTTCTGTTTTGTTTACGTTAAGTTTAGGCCTTTTTAAGCCCTTATGTTTCTGTTTGTTTTACATTTTAGTACTGACATAGAAAAGAAATGGAATCCTATGCATTTAGCTCCATGTGGTCAATTTCTGGGCTTTCTCTCCTCTGCCTTTTAAGCAACCTTTTAGCTCTTTAGTTGGTGCCAGCTTCGTTACTGGAGTTTTGGCTAATTCTCTTAGACTTTTCATGGTCTCTTTCTGCCAATATTGTAAATGTAAACGCATCTCTGGTCTTGGTCTAAAGCAACATCACTCTAACTTGTTTTGAAAGCCAATTCTCCAGTCCTTCTGTTTGGGTACTAATCCATACACCTGCTTACTTGAGCCGTTTATTCCACTGTCATGCAAGGTCCTTAAACTCTGTAACCGATCTATTTTCTTAGTTTGTGGTATTTCAAGTATTGGAAATTTCAGTGAAAGCTCACTGTCATGTAGCCAAATCTGGAACATCTGAAGCATAATTATCTTCCCCTTCTTCCTTGCCACCTACAGTTTATTACCAGGTTTGTTGGAGTCTGCTGGTTAAATGCCTATGCGGCAAGAAGCAGAGAAAAGTCAGTGTCAAACAACAGAAAACAAATACAGTGCTCTCGTGGTACAGGCCACTCACTTACTGCACAAGGAGCAATATTAATCCAAGTTGTCCAGCTTGAATTATGTGCATAAACGCTTCCCTCCACAACAGGCACAGTAAGTTAAACTCAGGCATACATACACATGGGCACATGCATGTGCAACATATAGAATTACAACCCGACTTCACAGTCTTTGTCATTAGAATACAGTACAATGCTGGGGTTCAGTTAGCGTTTAGTCTTCTCTGATTATCTGCCTTCCTTTCTTATTCCACCCCTTTTCTCTTAAAATCACCTTTATGTTTTCTTCATTTTAAAAAATATTGCTTGTTAAACTTTCCATAATTTTCTTTCACAATTCAGGATCATGAAATTTAACTTCCTGTTTGTCTGGAATTCTTAGCTACCACCTTATTGCTTTTCTCACTCCATTGCTGTCTTAGTTTGGGTTTCTATTTCTGTGAAATTACGGCATGACCACAGCAACTCTTATAAAGGAAATATTTAACTATGGCTTACAGTTTCAGAAGCTCAGTCCATTATTATCATGATCTGGAATATGGCAGCTTATAGGCAGGCATGATGCTAGCACTGCTGAGAGTCCTGTATCTTGACTCAGAGGCAACAGGAAGTCAACTGCCTCTCACACTGAGGATAACTTGAGAAAAAGTGACCTCAAAGATTGCCCCAGAGTGACACACTTCCTCCAAAAATGCCACACGTCTTAATAGTGCCACATCCTTTGGAGGCCATTTTCTTTAAAACCACCACAATTGCAGAGATTAGTCCTGCTTACATTTTATTATCACCTTAACTTATCTGGGAAGTATTCTCCAATGCCCTATTCATAGCTAAGAGAGATATGCTCACAGTTTACTCTGTATCAAATTATACTTTAAAAATAGCTTTTCCTTTTGGATTATGCTTTTTGTTTTGTAAACAGCTTTGTAAATGAGCAAATGAAATACAAGAAGCTTTGCATAAGAAGTGAAAGAGTTGCTAGCATTGACTCATTGACTATATGTGCATACCCACAAAACCGTCACCACAGCGAAAGTAGTGAGCTTACTCATAATCTCCAAAAGACTCCTCTTGTTCTTGTGTTCTCACCAGGTGTGATACATATATCTTATCAAGGATGTATTGCAAGTATATAAGTCTAAATGCTACAAAGTGAAACTCAACGTATATTGGATGACTTAATGGAAATACATTTAACAAACAAAGTAGCAAGTAATTGTGTTTACAAAAGCCTTAACTCTAAAGCATCAAAAACAATGTGTCCTTGAGAGAGAAAATTTTGTAAAACTAGACAAAGTCAACAGGACTGCAAATAATACTTTATGATGATGACTATTTATATTTGAGCAGAAAAGCGAGAATTAAAGAGATCTATACAATCTCTGGGCATAGGTTTTTATGCATTCATTTAATGTACAGCCAGAAAGGATAGTAGACATTGCCATAAAAGCTGAAAGTAAAGAAATTACAGGTGAGTTTAGTTTTTCTCTTCTCTGTGCTTCTCTACATTTTTCAAAGAACTTGTGTCACAATTTGAGTTTTCTTGTATTTTTGAGTTTGGGCTAAACTCTACTGTGGACAAGACACAGTAAATATTCCCACATTGTAACCAGAACAGGCAAAAAGTTGTCAAACATCCCTGCAGTCAATTTACTAAATCTTAGTCATTCTGGCCTTGCTGCTGTCAGCCCCATCCACAAAGTCAAAAGTCATAATTAAAATAGAGAAGGAACTTGGCAGAATATGAGCCCTTCTAGGGCATTTTCTACCTTATCTCATCAATAGGGTAAAGTGTATGGGTGGCATTATTTAAGTGATTGTTAATATTCCAAATGAAATAGTCTTGAAAGTTTAAGATGAAGGACTTGACAGATTGCTTAGTGGGTAAAGTGCTTGCCAGACAAGCATCAGGACCTCAGTTTGGATGCCAGTAACCCATGCACAGTAGCAGAACTGAAATCCCAGAGAGGCAAAGACCTATGGTTTCGTGGGACTTGTTGAACAGCCAGCCTACATGAATTATTGAGTGCCAAGTTCTGTAAGTGTCTTAGTATTACCAAAATAAGATGAGAAACAGAAGAGAAATATACCCTATGTCTGTCTCTAATTTCCACACATATGTAGACATATGCACACAGCTACATGAACATGTGTACATTCGTAGACCTCTAGCAAACACACACACACACACACACACACACACATACACACCAATAGTGGTCACCACGTCCTAAGTAAATAGAGCACAGAAAAGACATATGTTTTCCATGTAATCAGTGAATATCACAAAATATCATGAGTTTAAGAAACTGTAATGTACCCCTGAGTAATGGGGCTCCCAGCCAGGAAGAGAGGTCAAAAACAACAAGCAGTATGAGATAAATGGGTGTGGGAAGAGGATGGTATGTTACCTAGTTAAATACATGGTATAACAATTCACTAGGAACACTAAACATTTCTTTATCAATGTTTTATTGAAAACCATCTTTTGGGCCCATTATTTTATAAGAAGACTAAAGGTCAAATAAAAATAAAACCAATACTAACCAAGTCATTTTTTTTTACTGGTGTTATGGATGAAACTCAGGGTCTTGGGCATAGTAGCCAAGTTCTCAACCACAAAGCTACAGCTATAGTCCAAGCAATGTTCCATTATTCCTCACATGCTAATTGGCATTGGAAACGTTAAGATATAGATTTGGCATGGGTAGGAAAAGAATGAAAACACAGTGAATGAGATGATAAGTAATATCTCCCTTCCTCATGGTCCTTCCTCATGGTCCATCTAGAAAGTCTCACTGCAGTCATAAAACCAGGAGTCAGGAGTAAGCAATTTTTTATTGGCCACATTTTATTTATAGTAATAATAATTTTTATTCTAAACCTATTTAGAGACCACATTGGGCTTTGCTAACAGTGAACTGTTTGTACAGTGCCAAGCATTATTTGCTCATTGTTCAAGGTGTGTACCATGTGTGCCAATGCAGTGTTTACTAGCCTGCTCAAAAAGACTTATTGGAGACCATTAAATCCATTTCTTGCTTACATTGCTACTGAATTTAGTCCATTTGACTAACCACTCACTCTTACATTAAATCTGTATTCTATTTTAATAATAGAAAGCAATGTGAAAAAAATCTCAGAAACCTCACCATGAAGCTCTTTCTGAGAGATAATGTTATAAGACTATAACAAATTTCAAAGTGGTATATCACTATTGTATTATAGTATAACACTACATGTTTATATCTTACATAAATCTAGCCTCTTAATTCTTTAAATGAACTTTATGCTAATATTTCATAAGCTATCACAGTGGAAGCCTCTATAATTTGTCTTCTCCCCCCAAGATTCAACAGTGACTGACACTTATGCAGAGCATTCAATTTCTCTTTGAAAAATTTGCACCAAATTCACTTTTATATTTAGAAGTCGCAAGTTATGAAGACTACATCTGGCATGTATTCATGCTAAGATGTTTTCAGAGAGTATTTCTCAAGGGAATGTATCAATATATGATTTATGCTCCATATACTCACAATAAAAAAATCTATATCTACATTAAAATTTAGGAGTCTCAAAGAGAGCCTTTTTAATTACAGGTAACTTTGTTTATGTCTCCACTGGCCTTATCAGTAATGGTTATCTATACAATTTTCAAATGATCCCTCAGTTTGTATGCCTGCGTTGCTTATTTATTGAACCTGACCATCATGATGCTGAATCAAAAACCCTGACCCAGTATTCTGCCTTTGTAATACATTTCATCTCGTAGGATTTATCAACTGACTAAATGACTAGTTACTGACTTGGGTCATATGTTGTTCTCCTTACAAAGTTCTTTCCTCCATACCTAATCTAAGGTAAGCATTGGTTATATTCATGTTCTTCCTAAATTATTGCTTACAACTCTATTGGGACAGCAATTACTTCCACCATTCCATTGCACAGTAAGATTCAAAATGGCTAACTCCATGTAGAGGTAGATTCCATGAGAGAGAGCATTTCAACCTTACTTATCATTTCTCAAATTAGGATGCTTCTGTCACAGAAAAGGTTTCTACAGCTATGTTTACTTCATATACAGGCAAAAGAGAGGACACAAATATAGAAATACTTAGATTTTCTCTCTATAGCAATGTCAACCCCTTTAATTCATTCTTTCCATCTGTACATTACTTTGAGACATCTTTCTGGTGAAAACATGCTTATAGTGATCTATGATGACTACACCAGCCACGTGGGACCAAAGGATGTATTAAGGTGGTTGAGAGGGAATCTGTTCTATGCTTGTTCAGTCTTCAAACCACAACAAGCTTCTTCAAGCAAGATGTAACAAGATATGCAGCCTTTGTAAATGTTTCGCTTGCTATTAAATACAACAAAATGGAGAGAATCTGAACTTTAATTAAAATTCTGAAGCAATCCTTTTCTAGTTTTTACTAATGAACAATCTGTCTGTCTTTACTGAGTATATTGTTTACTAATAGGAGTTGCTAAAGGCATAAAGCAGAGAGATAATAGATGGGTAGATGAAGAGGTAGATGATAGACAGACAGGCAGGCAGATATACAGGTAAATAATAAGATGGGTAGATAGTAAAACAGTAGAGTGTATAGGTAAACATATAGTATGCATTGTTTTATTTATTTTTTTCTTGAGTTTGAAGTCTTGTACTTGACTTGGTTAATGAGAAGCCTGACCAGCTAGAAAGACTATAAATGTCCAATTTTGAAGATAATACTGAAACTTAGATAATGTTTACTAAAAATAATGGGAATCTATGCTCCCCTTTTTAATTCCTAAGATTTCTCTGACTGACAGAGGAGTCATGGATATGAGATTCTTGTAAACATTTATTTGGTAATATTGTGAAAGTCCCTATGTGATCAAAGGGCACAGGCAACACCAGATCAATGGATTAGGATGGCTATGCAATGTGGTGACCTTCCCAGCACTTGCTATGACAGAATAAGCATTTAAGAACACATATAAACTACAGAGTGAAGAATACCACAAAGTGCGGTTGTGTTAAGAAGATAAAAATTCTAGACAAAATATATTTGATTCCTATGATAAAAGTGGGTTATGTCTACAAATATTTTCAGCATAAGTTTTCTAGAGTTATGTAAGTTCAGTAAAAAGCAAAAACATTTTCAGAAAGTGGTCTCATGTGCCCATACATTGAAAACTACTTTCTACTTTCTCTTCTATCAGGTTCAGTGTGGTCAGATTTATATTGAGGTCTTTTATCCATTGGGACTTGAGTTTTGTACATGGGGATAGATATGGATGTATTTTCATTCTTCTACATGTTGACATCCAGTTATGCCAGCACCATTTGTTGAAGATACTTTCTCTTATTCGTTGTATAATTTTAGTTTCTTTGTCAAAAATCAGGTGGTCATAGTTATATGGATTAATATCTGGGTCTTCAATTGGATTCCATTGGTTCACCTTTCTGTTTTTATGCCAATACCAACCTGTTTTCATTACTGTATCTCTGTAATAGTGCTTGAAGTCAGGGATGATGATGCCTCTGGAAGTTCATTTCTTGTACAGGATTGCTCTGGCTATCCGGTTGTTTTTTTTTTTTATTTTTCCATATGAAGCTGATTATTGTTCTTTCAGGGTCTGCAAAAAATTGTGTTGGGATTTTGATGGGGATTGCATTGAATCTATAGATTGCATTTGGTAGGTGGCCATTTTTTACTATGTTGATTCTACCTATCCTGGAGAATGAGAGATCTCTCCATTTTCTGGTATCTTCTTCAATTTCTTTTTTCAAAGACTTAAAGTTCTTGTCAAATAGGTCTTCCATTTTCTTAGTTAGTGTTACCCCAAGATATTTTATGTTATTTGTGGCTATTGTGAAAGGTGATGTTTCTCTTATTTCCCTCTCTGCTTCTGTATCATTTGTATAGAGGAAGGTTACTAATTTTTTTGAGTTGATATTGTATCCTGACACATCGCTGAAGGTATTTATCAGCTGTAGGAGTTCTCTGGTAGAGTTTTGGAGTTGCTTATATATACTATCATATCATCTGTAGATAATGAAATGTTGACGTCTTTCTTTCCATTTTAAAAACCTTTGATCTCCTTTTGTTGTCTTATTGCTATAGCCAGACCTTTAATAACTATGTTGAAGAGACTGGCAGAGAGTAGAAAGCCTTGTCTTGTTCCTAATTTTAGTGAAATTGTTTTGAGTTTCTCTCCATTTAATTTGATGTTGGCTGTTGACTTGCTGTATATTGCCTTTATTATATTTAGATATGCTTCTTGTATCCCTAATCTCTCCAAAACCATTATCATAAAGGGGTGTTGGATTCTGCTGAGTGCTTTTTCAGCAGTTACTGAAATGATCCAAAATACATAAAGAACTCAAGAAATTAAACATCAAAAATTTAAATAACCCAATTAAAAAATGGGGTACAAAACTAAACAGAGAATTCTCAGCAGAAGAATCTCAAAATGGCCAAAGGATACTTAAGGAAATGTTCAACATCTTTAGCCATCAGGGAAATGCAAATCAAAACAATGCTGAGATACCATCTTACACCTGTCAGAATGCCTAAGATCAAAAACCCCAATGAAAGCTTATTCTGGAGAGCTTGTGGAGTAAGGGGAATCCTCATCCACTGCTGATGGGAATGAAAACTTGCACAACCACTTTGGAAATCAGTATGGCAATTTCTCACAAAATTTGGAATCAACCTCTTTCAGGATCGAGCAATACCACTCTTAGGAATATACTCAAAAGATGCTCAACCATACTACAAAGGCATTTGCTCAACTATGTTCATAGCAGCATTATTTGTAACAGCCAGAACCTGGAAACAACCTAGATACTCCAGAGAAGGTGTAGCACATTTACACATTGGAGTACTACTCGGTAATAAGAAACAATGTCGTGTTGAAATTTTCATGCAAATGGATGAAACTAGAGAAAATCATCCTGAGTGAGGTAACCCAGACCCAGAAAGATGAACATGTTATGTACACACTTGTAAGTGGATACTAGTTGTAAAGTAAAGGATATTAAGCCTTTAGTTCATGACCCCAGAGAAGCTGGGTAACAAAGTGAACCCTAAGAGAAATTACATAGATCCACCTATAAAGGGGAAATAGGCAGTATCACCTGACAAGATTGGGAGCGTGAGGGTGGGAGGAGTAGGGAAGGCAGAAGGGGAAAACGAGGGGAGAAGTGGAGGGGGGAGGAGAACTTGAGGGAATAGGATAGTCGAAATGAAGGGAGGACAGGGATGAGGAAAGGAAAGAGATATCTTGATTGAGGGAGCCATTATGGGATTAGCAAAAAAATCTGTCTCTAGAGAAATTCCCAGGGATCCACAAGGATTACCCCAGCTAAAACCCTAAGCAATAGAGGGAAGGGGCCCGATCTTAACTTGTCCTGTAGTCAGACTGATGAATATCTTAAATATCACCATAGAATCTTCATCCAGGAACTGACGGAAACAGAGTCAGAGACCGGCATCAGAGCACTGGACTGAGCTCCCAAGGTCCAGTTGAAGAGTGGGAGGAGTGAGAATATGAGCAAAGAGGTCAATACTGTGATGGATACACCCACTGAAACAGTCTACCTGAGCTAATGGGAGCTCACCAACTCCAGCCAGACTGGAAAGGAACAAGCATAGGACAAACTAGTCCCTCTGATTGTAGTTGGCAGTTGCACAGCTGGGGCAGATTGAAGGGCCACTGGCAATGGCACCAGGATTTATTCCTACTGCTTATACTGACTTTTTGGAAACCGTTCTCTTTGGATGGATACCTTGCTCAGCCTAGATAGTAGAGAGGGCCTTGGATCTTCTCCAAAGCAATATGCCTTACCCTCTCTGAAGATTGGATGGGGATGGGGTAGGAGGGTATGTGGGGGGGAATGGGGGGAATGGGAGGAGGGGAGGGAGTAGGAACTTGAATTGGTATGTTAATGAAATTGTTTTCTTTTTAATAAAAAAATAAAAACATTTTCAAATTTTAGCCAAACTCACACTTAAAAATTATATGCAAAATGCTTTAAGTGTTTCTGAGCTCCCCATGTATATTGTTTTATTTTTCAAAAGTTATAGAAAATTACATCTTTGTGTATACTTGTTCCATTGATATGAAAGGGATTATCTATTTGAATTTGTATATTTATTCGTCTATTTACATATTCATCCATTTAACATTGTTAGCTATTATCTATCTATTAGTCATTAACAAGTCTCTTACATATAATTAAATCAGTTATGTAAACAGGTATTTCAGAGTCAAAAGTATTTTTGTGTGCTTTTATTTGTTTACAGATTGATTGGTTTCTTTTCCTGTTCTCTTTCTTTTTCTGGGTATAGCTTTATTTTGATATCTTGGTTTTGGGGACTTTAGTTGTATTGGGTTTTTATTTGTTTTTTGAGAAAAGAACTTAAAATTTGGATGGTCTAAACATAGAGGATTTGGAAATATTTAGAGGAGAGGAAAATATGTCAATATATTTAAATTTAAAAATTGATTTAAATGATTAAAAATAAAAGAAAGGTATTTCAATGAATGTTTAGCACCATTCTGATAAATTTGATTAAGAAAGAAACTCTATCCACATATTTAGTCAATAAACTTTTATCCAGTTAGTCATTGGCCAAGCCTAGGTGCTCAAAAAGGAACCTGTCTAAAAGTGATTATGAACGAAAAAACTTGGGAAATTGTTCTCAAGGTTAGATGTGATAGATTATACTGGTCTACTTGAATTGCCAAAAGTACGTACCACAGAGTTGTGGATCAGAGAAAGTTATTCTGCCGTAACTGCAGAGACAACATTTGGGGATGAATGTGCTAACAGGCTTTTCTAATGAAGCCTTTTCTGTTGAGTGCAAGTTAACTGTGTATTTACCATGTGCTTACATGGTCTTTAACAAAATTATTTTAAAAGATAGGGATGATTATATAGGAAATAGAGGAGAAGAGGTAAGGTATGTTGAAATTCTTTTTTTTTTTTTTTTAAACACAATAAGCCTGTCATATCAACCTCACATCTATGGCCAAATTTAGTTTTGCCTTAAACTTTATTGTGCTGGAAACTGGTGTCTCCACACATTTCAGGGTGAAGATTCAACTATTTCACCCACAATGGTGTGTTAGCATTTTCCCAACTGGAGGACAGAGGAGGGATAGACAACGCTGACTCCAGAAATGTCATTTGTTTGCTCTCACTTTTTGTGTGGCGGATTTCTCCTGCCTGCTTTCTGAATGGTATCTTCATAGTCCCGAGTTTTGAACTCAGTATCTCACCATTTTTTCCCTCTCATCACAAAAATCCTTCGAGAAAAGAAATAGATGATGATGGACACAATCATAGCTGAGAATGGTGATGCACACACATATGCATACATGTGCGCGCGCGCACACACACGCATGCACACACACACACACACACACACACACACACACTGGTGAGTAGGTTTCCTCCCTTTTATGTCATTGGATGTTAGTGACATGATATCACATCTTACATAATATCTAGATTGTCATGTCACAAAAAAAGCAAAATGAATAAAAAGCAGGATCAAAACCAACTAACAACAGTCATGTGACTTATATCTGTTTCAATCATGTTGCTCCTGGATTTATTTTTAAGCAAATGTTTATATTTAGAGAGCCTAGTGAGATCATTTCCATTCGTAGTGTCTAATTATGCGTATAAACATGGTTTTAAACTCTGAGCGTATTGTCAAATATTCCAACAAGCTGAAGCACATAAGTGAAATTATATGATCACTGTGGATAAATAAAAAGAAACCTTTACCATCAAGGTGTTAAGTACATAACAAAAATCTTTTCCACGTCATGCCAAAGTTGTCCATGGAATCCTCAAACTAGCCTTTACATCTGGGTCTTGTATTTCTCTTCACTGAAGATAGCTAACTTGCCTGCACTCAAACAGTGGAAAGAAGTGGGGGGATGTATAGTCCATATTCTGACTCCAAAGCTTCTGGTCTTCACTCCTAAAATTCATTATAAAGAAAATATATACAGAGAAAGATTGGCTGCTTATCAGGAAAGTAGAGAAAAGGGGTGGTTAAAGCAAAAATATTTAGTTACTACAGAATATTCTTTTGTCTTCCACAGACTCACCTTCAAAATTTTCAATTTGCATCATTTTAAAAGGTCTCATAACCTTTTAGATTAAAAAAAATACTCTGTTAGATGCCTGGAACATAAAGCAGGGATTAATGCCTAGCAGCAATTCAGAAAGAAAATAATTTTTGCATATTTTTACATGTTATTAAGAATCAGTCTTATTTCCCTCTTGTGAGTAGTATTCCCAAGACCCACAGTGTCTACTGTGTTAAGTGTGGGTTCAAGAGATTGCGGGCACTGATGGGCCTCTGGCTCGGTTGCTTCTTTCCCCTTGCAACCCCACATCGCTATACGTCTGTTTTGTTGATTCAGAAGAGCACTTGAGATGCTTTACAGCTGATTTTGACAAGTGCTACAATTTGATAAGGGAAGATAATTCTTGCTGAGATGATTTTCAGAGGACAGAAATTATACTTTTGAGTAGATATTACCTTTCTTTATGATCAGAATTTTCATTTAATATACAGCATACTTAAGCTTGGTAATCACATCTCTTTTCTGAAAAAAAAAGTGACGGGTGTCTTTGATCTCATATATTAAATCATTAGACACAAAATCTTATTCCAGATTCTGATTGTTTTCTTTGTTGCAGATAAAATATGTCCGCCAAGTTTAAAATATCAGATTTTGAAAATGCTATATGGATGTGAAGTGGGATGTTTAATTAACTGAGAGGTTCCTGATCATGTGACTGGCTGATTGATGAGTTACTGGAATGTACATTTCTGCATGCCTCTAAACCCACTAAGCTAAGAATTAATCAGTCATTATTTAAAGGCTACAGACTTGTTATTGGTAGAATAATCACTTTTATCAATTGAAGCATAGGAGCATGATTTTGATCTGTATTAAAGTATTCTTTTATAAGTAGACTTTCTATTTTTTTAGTTATAAAATAATATTTTCAGAGTTAAGATAATTTTGATGAATTACCATTGGTTAGCTTTGGTCAACTAATGCTGTGCAAAGGTTGAGAAAATAAAGATATCATGGCTATGTGAAATGCAGTTATGGCCAACTCATGAATTTTTCTAGCTGTAACACAAACTGGATAAATCAGGGCTTTGGGATCTCTGTCATGTCTGTGTGTTTATTTCAGGGGAATATCTTCAGTGATTATATCCTTGGTATTAGTATGATAGAAACCAGAACTGGAACCATGACTTCAAACACAGAGTTAGCGTGAATTCAATTTCAGAGTCTATAATCCCATGCTGAAAACATTTGTGTCATTAGTCCAGTATAGACAAACAGCTTCTCAGTATTTTCATCTACAACTTAGGTCAAATGATGTCAAAATGGTTTCTCTGGGTTTTACTATATAACACAATTAGAATTTTGTCAGGGTGTTTTTTCAGGCACATACACACACACACACACATATCGGTTGCATAAAATAGATTTCATTATGATATTTTCAAATATCTTTAAAAGGTACTTTAATTGTGTAATATCACTCATGCTTTTCCTTGCCCCAGCTTCTCAGTGACAGTCTCCCTCTTTTAAAAGAGTATCTTTTCTACTTCCATATTTTAAAAATCTAAATATAAATTCTACATAGGTTAAATTATTCTAATTTTTATTATATGCATGGGAAGATTGAATGTATTCATTAATTCCTGTATTTACATCCTACTATGTATCAAGGAAATTCTTCACCTGTCTATGCCAGTTTCCTCATTTCTTCACTGAGTGTCCTGAGTTTATTATTATCCTGATGAAAATTCTAAAGATAAAATAAAATAATGAATATAAGCTTTTATATAGTGTTTCGGAAATCTTTAAAATCTGAGAACTGTATTATTGATTATTTAAATCACCAATGCCATTTTCATAGTTACTACTTCATTCATGGTTTATTATAATAAAAATAATGTCTAAATTTTTCATTATTCCATATTCTATCCAGTTCAGTTCTCTTATATACCACAGCTATTTATTTTAAAATATTACTTTCATTTCACAACTCCTGTATTTAAAATAGGCTGTAGTTAGTAAAGTAACTAAAATCATAGATTTTTTAAGATCTCTATAACCTGCTTTCAAAAGTTTATAACCTGAGATTCTGTTATTTCCTTGTACAAACCTGCTCTCTGTCCTTGCTGGATTAACTTTTGATTGCCAGTTTCACTACTTTTTCATACCTGTGAGACGTCTAACTGAGAAAGAGGTAAATGTGATCAACTGATTGAAGGACTTTTCGAAAGATTTTCATATGAAAACTTGAACCTGTTTTTGGAATCTCCTTGTATGTATATACAGGTAAGCTCCAATTATCTGAAAAAATAAGGGCAAGAAATATCAGAATTAAGACTTTTGTTAAGAGCAGCTGTTAAACTTACCATGGCTTTACCTTGATAGGTAACAATAGTTCAGATTCTCAATGCCATTTATTCACTGCTAAAAATATATATCTACAGGCTATTAAAATGTAGGTGAGTACAGATAGAAGAGGAGTTGCATTTTCTAAGTTTTATGCTTGACTTGGTCATTTTCAGCCAATTTTATATTGATATGACCTTTTTAATTAAAAGATAGACATGAGTGAGAAAGGCAGGTAATTACCTCCCATACCCCTTTTCAACTGATGAATATGGTCGATCTACAAAGAGTGACTTTAGTGGACAATGCCCATAATAAGATGCTGCCCCCGATGAGAGACCAATTAGGGGAGGCACAGACAGGCTACTCTAACTGTTAAAGGATTCTGTGTGAGATCAGGGTTTATCATCAGCAACTATGATTCTTGTTGAATTACAAAACTAAATATGTGAAAGTAAGGGTGACACAGAGAAGAAACAGACATAGGAGTGTGGGTTCTGGTCTAGAGCTTATTTAGAAATGACATTTTATAAAAGTGGTTGTATAGTACCTGTATCTTTGTGATGCATTCAGGACTCATCATTATTTGATCTGGACCTACCTTTATAGGCTCGTCTTCTTTTTATGTACCCCACGCACAGTTCATTAAACAGGCCATAATGAATTAGCCTAGTAGCCCAACTACATCTTTTGCTTCCACCTTTTACTTTTCTGGCACACGGCATTATCCCAGACGCCTGGGAGATTCTTTTCAAGCCTAAACTGAAATATGTCACTCCTGTGGTACAATAGCGTCTCACATCACTCACTCACAATAAAATCCAAAGTTTGAAGAGCATAAGGCCCTACAGGTTATGATTCCTGCTAGTCCTCATTGCTCATTTCTCCCATTTCATCCGTGTTCATTCCATTTCAGCAACGCTGTCTTTGGTACTACTCTGTTCACAAAGTCATTCTTGATTCTGAGATGGTCACACAGCATTACCCAGCCTCCACCTCCTTCGCCACACAGAACAAACAAAGCAACAAGATCACAGATGCAACCGAGGTCGAAACTACAAAAGAAACTTGAGCTCAGCAAGGGAGAGATGAGGACTCTTCCAGGAAAGGACGTAAGAAAGGCAACCCAGATAGGAAAACAAAGCACACTGGCAGCTGTGACATCATCATCTGGCCAGGAGGCCACCACCATTCCTGTCAAAGGATAGATGGTAGAGGACCGCGTGTGTCACGACTGAAAATGCTGCCAACCTCAGCTGCGCAAGTACCACAGGCATCCCAGGCTTATAGCCCAAATAGGGGAGCTACTCCACGTCAACATGGAATTAGAAAATGTCAGAGCTGAGGGATACAACTCCCTGTTGTCATGAACAGAAGCCTGAGGAGTTCCTTTATTCGTTCCAGAATTCAAAGAAAACATTTCAGGCCTAGGCATTAAGAAGCATATGTGAAGTGTTTTTGTTTTTGCTTAATCATGTATAGAACTGTGCTAAAGAAAGAATGATCATTTATGAGAATACATAGGTGTGGACTCCTCACAACACCCGCTACATATTTCATGCCTGCTTAGAAGAGCTGAAATGCCCCCAGACACATGATATAGAAATCCAAGCACCAATTACAGTTTTGATTAGTACACACTGTATCCGTGTCTTTCCGTGTTACATTACCTCAGAACCGTATACAAAGGTTGTTCAATGCTTAGTCTTTAAGACAGTGGAAATTATACTAAACTTGATTTACTTGTCATATATTGTATACATGCATAAAATATATGCACTCTACAAGCAATCTGTTTTAAACTCTGCCTCAGAAACTTGACAGTTGCAGTACTTTCTACTCCGAAGACCACCGTTGCACACTATACATCACAATTCTGAGGCTTCCTTGCACTCTCTATATTGAGATATTTATTCAGACATTAACTTAGCAGTTGTGTCTACTACAAATGCCCCCTAAACATGGCCATAGTTCTGCTCTACCCAGAGTTCTCTTGCTCCCTTTGTATTTTTTTTTCTAAAACATTTTACTTTTGGCACTATGCCGTGGGACAATGCTTCTGTACACTGCAAAATCTTGTCACTCATATTGGCTTAATAAAATAATGATTGTCCAGCAGCCAGAAATGAACTATAGGTGGGGTGACAAGACTAGGAGAATTCTTGCAAGAGGAAAGGCAAAGAGGTAGTCACAAGCCAGGTGTCAGAAAAAGCAAGATGAGAATGTCTTACTGAAAAAAGGACCAAACAATGTGGTTAAACATAGGTAAGAATTATGGGTTAATTTAAGTTTTAAGAGCTAGTCAGTAATAAGTCTGAGCAATAGGCCAAACAGCAAATAGTTACTCTAAGTCTCTTTGTGTTTATTTGTGACTGAATGGCTGTGGGATGAGGCAGGAAAGGAACTTCTGTCTATAGCATGGTACTTACCAATTTTATTAGGTTTATTTTTGTTTTTTCTTGTTCTTCCAAATGATGTAAGACATTCTTTAAAGGAAGGACTTTTTTTAATTACAAAATTTCTATTTTATTTCCACACTAAAAGAATTTCAGGTACATACTGGGTAAGTCATAAGTAACTGAGGATGGATGATATTTCATGTTTCTAATTCTTGCAATTTGCTGCATTTAGTCCTATTTTTCTCATTTTTCATATATTTTTATATTTCAAAAATATTTCAGTTTTACTGTAAACATTGAAATTCATATTTTAAGAACATTGCCCATCTTTTCCTTCTTGAAATGTATATTTGATACAATGTAGGATTCTCTACTTGAGTAGTCACTGGTTCATGTATGTATGAGTAGCCATCACTAAGATTAATTACACAAACAGCTTTCAAGGGATAGTGCCTTTTTCACCTTTGTATTTCCAGTGGCTTAACACTGGGGCTTAGGAATTGTTTTGTAACATGACGGGCTGGCTTGTTGGGGTTTCTGTCCCACCTGGTACCCCACAGCAGGCAACTCCCAAGGAAAATCAATCACACAGAGATCTCTATAAGTTATAAAGCTGATTGGCCCTTTTGTTCAGGCTTCTTATTAGTCCTTGTAACTTATATTAATCCATTATCATTATCTATGTTAGCCGCATGCTCAGTACCTTTCTCAGCGTGGTAGCTCACATGTTGCCTCTTCGGTGGCCTGGGCAGGAGTGGTGGAGGAAACTTCCTGCTTCCCAGAATTCTCCTGTTCTCATTGCATCACCTCTACTTCCTGTCTGATTTTCCCGCCTATACTTCCTGCCTGGCCAATCAGCGTTTTATTAAAATACATGATTGACAGAATGCAGATAATTCTCCCACACCATTGTTTGTTGTATTTAATGAGTGAATTCACCTCATTATCCTTCCTTCTAAACCAGATTTCACTAGAACCAAGATATCTTTCAATCAAACTAATAAAAACCTTGAACTCCTCTTCCCACTCCCAGCTCCTGTTTTGTAGCTGTCTAGTTGATGACTGCCTGTATGTAAAAGTTTCATAGAATTGTCACTTCTAGCACAGACTTTTTTCTAAGTTGTGTGTTAAAAGGATAACTGAATTTTAGTTGAATTGCACTTGACAGTGAAGACTTTCTTTAGAAGGGTACAATAAATTAGTGCAACTTGTCAACACCTGACTATTGCCATGTTTGCTGATTAACTCACATTTATGTCACCCAATTTTAAGCGATGAGAACTCATTTTCTATGTCTATCATACTCTCTCTCCTTCTAGCTGTCTTTACATAAATGCCTATATAACAACCATGAATCAGTTTAAACAAAAATAGATTCTACTGTAAATCAATGGATTTCACATGCGACTTAGTGCTGGCCATAGGATGTGAATAGAAGTGTGTACATATTTCATGAAAAACAAAAAAAATATGCTTTTGCTTTCCTATTCTTCCCTCTTATGCAGTAGATGCAGAAAACTGGAGGAATGGAGGGTTGTTTTGATGAGCATGCCAGGTCACTTACCAGTTCAGTCAATGTCTAACTCCTAAAAGCAATCACCTGCATGCTTAGAGAACTGTAGAAGAAAGGGATAAATGATTGAGCTACTGCAATGATATTTATTGTTATTATTGAAGCAGTTCAGCCAGCTAATGTTCAAGAGGATGTAGTCAAAATCCTCACTGTCTGCTTTCTGCCTTAGTACAGGGACTAAAGTCACTCACATGTCTCACGAGCTCCATGGGGTACAGTTTCTACAGCCTTTCTACCTTGTCTTCAGCCACTTTCTCCCATACCCTGTTCCAGTTTTGGCTGTTCAATACAGTTCTGTACATCCATTTTTCGGAGTATCTTTTCCTATTTTTGGAAGGTTCTGTCTTCTACAATGTATATTTTTCTTTAGCATCTCCATTATTCATATATCAGTTAAATTTTAATGTCCTTAGGAAAATGTTCCTTGACTCTCTTGTATATATTTTAACGGTATTGAATGACTGTCATTTGAACTTTTATCTTCATTATTTTGCATTTTTTGTGTAGTCATGAAACAATTACACTTCCATTAGGAGTATAAAGCCAGTCTATGTAACACTAGACTTGGCATGGTACCTGGCTTCTACGAAATGGACATTCAATAGCAAATAAATAGTTCTGTGCTAATGAGGTCTTTCCACACATAACCCTTTCCATTGCTAATTTGCTAGTCTTTGTCATTACCCCCCAAATTCCTGCTGCCCATTCTTTGGTACTTCTCTGCAGATGTATTCTTTTGTAAGGTATAAAATATCAGAAATATATAAAAATAGATTTGGTCATACTATAAGTTACAATAATTCAGGAACCTTTAAACTACCTTTTCATAGTCAGTATACAATATTAAAGCTTTAAACCGAGATGGAGAAGTCATTGAACAAAAATAGTCCAATTACAAAGTAGCGGGTGACACCTAGGTTGAAATCTCCAGGGAATAAGCCAGAACAAGGTGTATGTCAGTGGAAAGACACTAGTTTCAACAACAGCCACAATACCTCACAAAATAACAACAAAACAATTCTCAAAAGTCAAGCAGAAGGAAAGAAAATTTGGTGTCTGTTACAGTGTGCTCAGTCATGAGCATGATGTGCTCACTTCTAAGTATAGAGTTATTATGATTGTATAGCATAGGACTCTCAGATTAAGAGAAAGAATAGAGACCTTCAGAAAACACAAACTGCATTTTCAACGACAGATAACTGAAGACACACACAGAGAGAGAGAGAGAGAGAGAGACAGAGACAGAGACAGAGACAGAGAGAAACAGAGAGACAGAGAAAGAGGCAGATGCTAAGAAACAGAACTCCTAGTTTTACCAGCAGAAGAACTGCATAGACCAAAGGAGAAAAACGTCCTGATATTTCAAAAACACAGTTAATACTACATTTGTCACTGACAAAAACACACAATCCAACCAGAGAGAAAACTTGTGAAATTCATATCATGTATGTGTAGTCATTCTCTCTTCTAAGAATTGATCATGGGCAGCAGTAAGAAGCCGTTGTGTGAAGACTCAAAAAATCCCTCCCTACATTTCCCTCTGATGACCCAGGGCAGTAATCACTTTGCCAAATTTTGAGACAACCTTCAGAATTCCTCAAGGTAAAAAACAACAAGAAGATTTAAGTCTTTGCCACTCAGTGTTCTACAAGGTGCAAATATTGTCTGACCACAGACTGGAATGATAGTTGTTAACTCTTCAGAGAGGCAACAAACACAGTTTCTTAAAGATGTGAATGTCTATGACACCCTTCGACTAACCATGAATCACCAGCCGTAAGCTGTAGTAGCTGCTCAGGGCCTGTCGATGGGCCAAGTGCAGCAGATAAAAGGTTGCCTTATTCCTCCTTGGGCCCAAACACAACAAAGTAGTGATAACTACCATGGCGGTGGAGAACTTTGAAACCATCCTAAAACAGAACTGAAGTAGTCCTTGGAGAATGATAATAAGGTAACAACCAAATAACAATATGCTTCCCATCCATACTCTCATACCCCATACTCTCATACTCCACCTTGTGCCTCTGAAGAATAATACAAGTGAAGGGAATTTATTTCCTTAGCTTCTGAACTCCAAGATCAACAATGAGAACACATCAGTGTTAAAATATGAAACAGTAACTTCTTGTGAGTGCAGGGGCAGAGTTTTCCAGTCATCGAACAAGATTTGATTAGACCTAAACAGTAAGTCAGCTATTTATTACCCAGTTAAGATTTTATAAACTCCCTTTCTTCAGGAAAGTGTATTTGAAGACTAGGACTAGTTCCAAACGCACTGGATTTGTTGTCTTCTTTAAACCGAGTGTTCATGCTAAGTGATGTATGCTATGTAGGTCTTCTGTCGAACTGGATCTCACATATTAGTCCTCTATCAAAAAGTAACTGTAGGCAAATGTACAGAGCTAAGAGAGACTCTATAAGACATTAAAACAATTCATTCATAATACACTTAGATTCTCAAATATCCAAAACACCTTCAGTGTTTCCCTTTTGTAAATAACTTCAAAATGCACGCTGGGTGTATTGTATTTTGTTGACTGACACATCAAGTCCGTCTCGTAGGGCACAGAAAATGTACATGCAAACAATTTGGAAGGACACTTCCCATTCAACACTCCTTCTGTCATTAGAATTAACTGACCAACCTTTTGTCAGTTAAAAGTAAAATGCTTTATTTGTTTCTATTCTACTGAGAACAGAAAATAAAATTGCCTTGCCAGTGGTGACTGACAGCTGCCGAATAAATGAGTAAACATTTCCTAAGAACTCATTTGTACATTTGAATGCAATTCTGCTAAATGCTTGAGCTTAGGAACTGAGACATTTACCATGGGTTATATAAGAAAAAGTATATGTAGACAGATTTTTTTTTGAGACTCTGAAAGGTAGGCAGATCTGAGAGGCATTGTCTGTAATCCCAATAATCAGAGACTAATGCAGGAGGATCATTAGTTCAAGGTCAGTCTCGGTTGCACAGCAAGATAATGTCAAAAAACTAGCAATAAAAAGTAATTGAAAACAGATCAGAGAGTCATGCGACTTCTGGTTTGTGAGAGTTTGCTGTCTAGTTTATCTGCGTAGAAACAAGTTAAGAAAAGTCTTTTGTACCATTTAGTAATGGACTTAATTAGACAGAGCCATTATCTTTACAACATTTTAAACTTTATTTTAAATTTTTTACTTTCTATAATAGATATGTCTCTGTAAAAATATTTCTGGGTAAATAGACATAAAGAGCTATCAATAACTAATCAATAAATATTATTCTTTCTTTTGGGTTTTAGCTTAAGAGTGGTATGATTAGATTAAAATATTTATATTGATTATGCAGTTTATTAAATAAAAATATTTTCCTTTACTTATAATTGTAGCATGAATAATAAAAACTCAGAGACAGAAATTGGGGTTCAACTGAAAAAACAGAAAAGCAAGGCAACCAAGACTCTAGAGAAATCTTACTACTACTAAGGTTGGGTGACCATAGGCTAAGCAGCCTGTACCTCTTTTTCCTCCCATTTTATATTCTCTCTAGTGCTGTAATTAAGGATGTATAACTCCTAACTCCACAATACTGGGCTTAAATGTATAGATCACCACCACCTGGATTTATTTACGCATTGATCTTGTGTAGCCCAGGATAGCCTTGAACTCACAGATCCATCTGCCTCTCTTTTCCAAATTCTGGGATTTAAGGTGTGTGTAACCATTACCTGAAATCTAGTGGTTTTACCTTTGCTTTTGGTCTTCAGGCAAGATTTATTTATTAAAATACAAGTAATATACTACTATATAAAATAACTTTTTTCTCACATAATGTGTTCTGATTATGTATTCCTCTCCCTCTGCTCCTCCTATTTCCTCCCATCTACCCTCCCATCTGATTCATACCCTTACTGTGTCTCCTCAAAAAAAAAAGACTTCCAAGAATTATAATAAAATAAAATAGAACATAGTAAGATGAAACAAAAACTAGCATATCAGAACAGAAGGAAGGAAACAAAAAGAAGGTAAAGAGCCAAGAAAAGACCTGTGTGAGCACACACACATACAAAGATATAGACATAGAGACCTATTTGTTTGCAAACTCAGGAAATTCATAAAACCATTAAAATATAAACCATAATAAAACAAAATACTCAGTCTCCTCTCTCACAGGGCACCCTGAGCTCTGAGAGGAGAGATTTGATGGAGATATCTCATTAAGATCCATGATCTCTCTTTTACTCTCTGAATAATGTTTAGCTCTGGGTCTCTGTATTTCTTCCCATCTGCTGCAAGAGGAAGCTTCTCTGATGATGACTGAACAAATGCACTAATCTAAGAGTACAGCATATTGTTATTAGAAGGCATTTTATTGTTCTATTTTGTAGTTGTTTGTTGTTCATTTGCTTGTTTAGTTATTTTTAAAACACTAGTATTTAGTTTTACCCTAGGCCCCCGAGCTATCTGACCTCATGTTCTTTGTTCCCCAAGCACTGCTGGGTATGAGTTTCACCTCCTGGAGTGAGCCTTACATCACATCAGGTAATTTTTGGTTTCTCCTACAATCTTTGCACCTCCATTCCATGAGCATGTCTTGCAGACAAGACATCATTGTAACACAAAGGGTGTGTGGATGGGTTGGTGTTTACATTCCTCCTTTGGCAGAGTGCAGAGTACCTTCCTATACCAAAGATACTAGCACATAGGAGTAGGGACTCTAAGTAGGCACAGGCTCTAATTCTCCCTGTTCAATGAGTTGTGTATGTAATGACTTCAGCAATTGTGTCTTGCTATTGGTTTGTGGAAAAAATCTATTTTCTAAGTAATAGCTTGGGTTGTTAAGGGGTTTCCACTGAACCCCTTTGGCCAAAAACTTAATTAGATGTGATCAAATCCCAATACTGGAAGCTTCATTTAGTGTCAAGGAAAGGACAGTGGGACTCTGCTTACCCCCATTATTTGACGATTTCATCTAGATCATCTTCACATATGTAAATACATTACGAACCTTCTACTTACTAGGTTTTGATACCAAACAAATGACCCTGATTTTCACTGTCTCTCCCTATATTCCCTCCCTCATCCTCTTCTTCCCTCCCCACCCCTACTTGGTCCTCTCATTCCAGCCCCTCCCCATCCATCCATAACCATCTATTCTATTTCCTTGACCTCTATATGACCCTCTCCCAGTCCTGTACTTTATACCTGGCCAATGTGGTTTTATGGATTGTAGTTTGCTTATTCTTGACTTAAGAGTTAATGTCCTCATGTAAGTGAATATATACCATATTTGTCTTTCTGAAACTTGGTTACCTTAACCAGTTTGATCTTTTTCTCGTTTTATCCATTTACCCGAAGATTTCATTTCTTTTTAACAGCTGAGTAATAGCCACTATGTAAAAGTAGCTCATTTTCTTTACCCAGTCTTCTGTTGAGGGATACCTAGGTTCTTTTCAATATTTGATTATTATGAATAGAGCAGAAATCAAAATAGTTGAGGATGTGTTTCTGCTGTAGGATAAATTATCCTTTGTGTATATGCTCAAGATTGGTTCAACAGAAAATAAAAATCATTGATTAGTGTTGAAAGCATGAGCTTGCTACAAAAATTTATATCTGATTATCTCATAATACTTTTATGTGTGCTCTTTGAAGGGCACTGTGAACAACTGGAACATCATTTTTCTTCATCATTAAGTATAGGACTATTTCGATCTTTTTTAAGCATTTAGGACAAGCAATATAAAAAATATATAATAACACCCAAGATAAAAAAAAGTCTAACAAAGATTTCTATTACCGAATAAAGTACTAGGGATATTTACTGCTCAATGAATATGCAATTGCATGCAAGGATGGGAATATACCTTAAGTCATTGACAGAGCTGTCCAAGTATTTAGTTGGCCTCTAAATCTGATATCTCTTTAAGATGGTTCAACAGATTCATCCATGTTCTCTGCAGTCACACATTCATCTGGCCTCGGTATCCATCTAGATATGATGGATATCAGACTGGATAGATTTGTGTCAACTTGACAAGAGTTAAAACCATTCGAATGGAAGGAACCTCAATTAAAGACCTCCATAAATCAGGCTGTAGGCAACCCTGTGGGATGTTTTCTTTATTAGTGATCAATGGAGGAGTGCCTAGACCATAGTGCTATCCCTTGGCTGGTCGTTCTGAGTTCTATAAGAAAGCAAGCTGAGCAAGCCATGATGATCAAGCCAGTAAGCAACACCTTTTCATGGCCTCTCTATCAGATCCTGCCTCCAGTTTCCTGGCATGTTTGTGTTCCTGTCAGCTGAGTTCTGCTCTGTTCCCTTACAGGAACGTCCAAGCAGAGCTATCTGCTTCTTCTCTGGCCCAAGATGTTTCTTCTTCTAATACTCTGCTAAAAGGAAGTCCCCAGCAGAAATATTGTTACTCCCCACTCACAGTCTTGCTCAGCCCCCCCCCTCCCCGCCCGGCTTAAGGAGCATTTTACCAAGGTTCTTCTGTTCTGCTCCACCTTGCTGAGGCCCCCTAGGGAGCATCTCAGCTAAGTTTTTCATCTCAGTTCCCTAAATGGCCTTCCAGCCAGGTTCTTCTGCTCTGCACCAGCGAATGAAGGTCGTCACCCAAGACTCTTTTGAGAATGAGATTTATTTGGGAAGGAGAAATCCAAGAGAGTGACTGCCTCTGCCAGGGAGGAATTAATGACAGCTCTTAACTGAAGGTGTGGAGAGGCTTATATAGAGCTTCTTCGGGGTGCGTTTTTTCCTAGCGAGAAGGAGGATTGATTAGTTTTTCCCTACTCGGGGATTGGTCAGTTTAGTTGGTCGGGGCAGAGATTGCTCTGACTTCATAGCCAAACTGTGTTTCTTTCACTGATCCTTATTAGCTTTTTGAGTCTAATCTTAGGACCAGGGCACATTTCTTTCACTGGCTCTGTTTCTACGGACAAAGTGTGTTTCTTTGGTACTAGTTTCAGAGCCAAGGCACAAGTCTTTAGTCCTGGGTTCAGGGATGAGATTTCTTTCCCTCGCCCAGGTCTTACATCTAGGTTGTCTTTCTTTCACTGACTTTGGGTTCAGACTCAGGGTGTTCAGTGATTGGTTGGTTTCCTGCTACAGTTGTCCCTTTAACCCTACATTCCCCCCTTTTTTATTTGCTAATAAACAACAGGGGTATTGGAAAGGGAGTGATGTTTTCATTAGACTGTTTCCTGCTGAATTGGGGCATTGAAGTTCTTGGGACAATCTTGATGTTCATCCTCCAGACATAATTGATGCTCCAGGTGTCTGGCTTTGTAGCTATGGGCTCATAATCCTGCAACAATAACTGGTTCAAAGACTGGCTAGAAAAATTTTGGATTTGTTGTTGAAGAAATCTTGACAAGAGGTTTATAAAACAGGGTGTAATTAGTAGGACTCTGAGAAATAAAAAAAAAGAGGGATTAAGAAGGGTAGCATCCAGTTCCATATCTGACTATTAGTGATTCACTAGATATATCAAACTGTTTCTGGTTTTGAAAATCCATCTGGATCTGCTGGATCTTATTCTTCACCACACCTGATTGATTGACATAAAAACAACATTCTTCCCCAAGAAAGATACAAAGACCTCTCTCTGCTGTGAGTAAATCCAATCCTCTCCAATTCTCTAATACTACCGTGACTAGTGAGTCTATTTGTCCCTGAAGAGTAAGGATAGTCTGATCTACCAGTTGGAAATCCTGGATGAATTTTGAAGAAAGTCGATGGTTAATGGCTAGGGAAGTAGTCAGCCCTGCCATTCCAGTTGTTACACCTGCGATTATGCCCAGGACTGCTAAAAAGGGTATTATTTGGCTTGCTCGTTTGCCATGCCCTGCAGCTATGAACTTGGCGATGGGAACTGGCAAGGGTTCTTTACCAGGAGAACATTGTGGATGTAAAAAGGTATATACATATAGAGTCTAGGAAGATATAAAATGACCATGGACAGACAATCCTAAAGAGAGGAGGACTAGGAAAACATGTGATATAAAGGTGACTAGGACACAAAAGGGGAAAGATAAATAAACATATATATATATATATATATCCATTTTGAAACAATATCTTAAACATTGAAAATTTGATAATTCTTTTATGAAGGAGTTTGAATGGAAGTTTTTTTTTCCATTGAGTGGGAGTGCCTGGTACGGGGACGCCATAGATTATTAAACAATAGATTATTAAACAAAGGCCACAGCACTGCGTGTGGGACATTTGCCTACAAGTTGATGATCATGAAAGTCCTAGAAGTCGCTAACACAATACAGGGTATGCTCCCTGTTCTTGCTTGCCTGCCAGGACTTGATGGTAACATTCTCTTGCTGACAAAAACCCAATATTTTGTTCACAGAACACACGGGGACATTGAGCTAGAACTGAGCTGGAAGCGTTCTGACTGCTGGCTAGAGGTGCGCTGTTGACTGCTAGGGAGGAAAAGTCATTAAAAGTTTACCTAGCTGGGAGCGCTGGGTGCTACAACAGTGACAATCCCAGAAAGATGTGCCTGTGATACAGTAGTGGTCTGACTATGGTGGCAGCCCTAACTGCTGCCTGCTTAGCATCAAAATCCACTTCATAGGAAACAGTTCACCTCTGGTACTGCAATCTGCTCAAAAACTGGTGTCCGGACAGATCCTAGAACTAAGGGAGGAACTCACTAATGGCATCCTGCCAAATGGTCATGTGTCAAATTACTTTCTTTTTAATATTTTTAGTGACTTTGTGTGTTTGTGCATATATCCATGAGCAGATTGAGAGATAGCTGGATAGTTAGAAAGAGAGAGAGAAAGAGAGAGATGATAGATAGATGATAGATAGATAGATAGATAGATAGATGATAGATAGATAAATAGATAGATAGATAGATGATAGATAGATAGATAGATTATAGATAGATAGATAGATAGATAGATAGATAGATAGATAGATAGATAGATAGATAGATAGATAAATAGATAGCAAGGTCAGTGAACAATTTATGGGAATCGGTGGTTTATTTCCATCATTGTAGTTCTAGAGATTGAATCCAGATCATCAAGTTTGATAACCAGCATATTTACCCACTGAGCCATCTTGTTTGCCTTCAAACTGCCTTCCAACTGCTCATGATTCCATTCACAAATTAGTGTTCTCAGTCTCTGTTACAAAGCTTCTTATTATAGCAGGCAGCCATTAATTCAGAGGCTCATACCTCCTTAAACTACTAAGGAGAAGGAATAGTGAGTTGCTTGGCAATAGTCATCTCTATCACCAAGTGCAGTGTTCAGGAAACAGTGAGTATAAGAAATGGCAGAGAGAATGGATGAGAGAGAAGACGGTGAGGTATGCTGCAAAGAGATATCTTTTACACTTGTGAATTCACTGCTTCTCTGGTTACTCATAAAAGATCTGTGCAAGATTGGGTCAGCCAATGTTTTATCACGGAAGAAGGAGTCATAGGCCACACCCCTCCCTGAAAGGCTCTGGACAATTGATGATGATGATGGGGAGGGGTTAATACTTTCTTCAGTGGTGTAATACATAATGTTACCCAGGTTCCAATAAATAATCTCACACTGCCGATCAAGAAAGCAACCTAATTAAACACAATGAGACACACATGAAGTCATGAAAGTAGAAAGGGGCTCTAAAAGAAAAATTGGCTTTTATGGGAGGAGGAGGGAGAATGTGAAAGGAAGTGAGGGGTGAAAATAATTGAATTCACTATAAACATTTATAAAACTGTAAAATATATTTTTTAATGAATTTACATTAAGAAATTACTTAGAACTTATACTCTTATAGTTCAAGTACATACATAAATGAAGGGACAACAGAACATGTGTTCTAAGAAATAGGAGAGATATACTGGGAGCTGAAAGTTTACATGAGGATGGGAACAAGGGGGTGGAAGAAAGGAGAGGCAGCGAACAGGCTAACTAAAACCAAGGGTATATGAAGAAGCTTAATGAAACCCCACCAGTTTTTAAGCTAATTAAAATGCATTTTAAAAGGAAAAATAAAGGCATGAGAAGAAGGGTGTATGTTGGAAAGAAGCTTAAAAGGTCGATATTTCCCATCACAGATGTCTCTAATAACAAAATAATTAGGTAGCAATGATCATAATCTCATCTTATTTCTAAAGGGATTTGCATGTAAGTGGGACAAGAGAAACAAGGAAGCAAAACCACGAGAGGACATAGTCAGTAGCGGCCGTCTCCAAGACAGATAAAAAGACTGCACTAGAAATCAATGTTTCCAGTGCCTTCATCTAAGACTTCCAACTTCCGGAACTCTGAGAAAATAAATTCTTACATTTATCACACCCAATCTAAGGAATTTTGTTATGGAAACATCATCATGAAATGAAACTTCAGTAACACACACACACACACAGAGGCACACACAACAAGAGCAAATATACCATAGCTTGAATATTAAGTAAAACATCCTCTACCTAGGATCCACTCAAAGCAATAAACCTTCTATGTCATTTATTATGAGTTTCCAAAACATATCTAAGTATGAAGTTACATGTTTTAATACGTAAAAAGCTCATCAATCATGACACTTTCTTTTTAGCAATGAAAATTGCAAAATGCAATGATTTCTTCTTTATAAGAAGAGTTATCTCTACCATATCCTTCACTGTGAACCATTAAAGAACTCATTGATGCAGGAGACTCCTTTACAGGCCACAGGCCCTGTCCTCTGAATCACAGATGCCCTAACATAAGCTCCCAATGCTCTGATGGTTAATTTTCTTTGTTCACTTGACTGGATTAAGAATCCCCTCTTCATTAGATCTAATTATCCTAATGCCTTTGATACACTGGATAAAGTTCAGATTCCTTCAGATGATTTTACAGCAGTAAATAGAAGTGTGAAAAATGTTTGAGTCCAAGTTGCGAGATAAGTTGTGGCCTCTCAAAATAAGTTATGCTTAGGCCTTAGTCTTTGGTGCAGTAACTCATTTAAGCCAAACCCAGAGTGATCTTATTCCAAAAAAGGTAATGTTCTTTATAATAAATAAAAAAGAAGCAAGAGAAAGAAAGGGAATGGAGTGATACAGTGGTCACTGGCCATCTATATGGAGGGAAGAAAGATTTCATGAGAAACGAATGGAGTTTGTAACTTAGAACTCTAATTCCAGGATACAAGGTAATACACACCAATATCCTAACAGTAAACTAAATAAATGTCTCGAAAAACAATTATAGTGACTATGCTACCTGTTTTTCATTGTTTTAAGGATTTGTTTTTACGTTTGTGTATGAGTATGGATGTGTGCGTATGAGTACAGGTGTTTCCAGAGGTCAGGGGAGGGGGCAGGTTCACTGGAACTGTGTGATACAGATGGTTGAGTATGGCATATGTGTTGTGATTGAATTCAGATCATCTGCAAGAGCAGTACATTCCTCTGAACTGCTGTACTATCTCTCCAGCAAAGTTTTGCTTTGTTTACACAAGCTGTAGGAAATCCTTCAATCTGTAGCCTTTAAGTTACCAGCCCACTTGGACATGGCCTCTTGTCCTATATAAATGCCGACGTGAAGCATGCTGTTCTTTCTTCTGTCTGCTGGATTCGGTTGCTGTTCCCCATTCATGCAGAGGACTGTGATGGGTGAGTCTACCCCAAAATAAATAACCCTTTATTATACTCAATTCTGAGCTAATGTGGGATTTCTTCTTAGCATCCATCTTCATACACATATTTAAGGTATACAATATCTTCTCTAATGGTGTCTTAGAGTAATGTTGCCTTTATCCTTAAAGTGTCCCTTGGGCTGTGTTAAGTGGTCATTACATTTAAGAAAACCACTTTCTAATTAGTCTGGAAAAAGAATTTTTATAAAATCTAGGATCTCAGTTCATTGTATGGGAAAGGAGGAAATGTGACTGGAAAGAACACAATAGAATCCTCAAAGTTGTGAATCAGCTTCCCTTAAACTGTATAACTGAGAGAAGAGTGGATTTAAAACTATTCTATAAACTGGAGGAATACATCTCACATACTGTGTTGTATATATTATATGATCCATAATAAAAAATGAACTAAATAGAATGATTCCTGGCATTAAATCTGACAAAGAGTAAACAAGTGATTAAAAGCAACATATTCTCAGTTTAGGAGAGGAGCCATAGGAAGGGCTTAATGACAGATGGTAATATAAGGAGAATTGCTTATTTTGAGATCTGAGGATTTAAATGTTTTCCTTCAAATATGCAAGAACTCAAGACAAATCCAGAAATAGAGTATTTAGGCTAATATTCTGGCATTCCCTTTTCCCGTCAATCTCTTTCCCCTCCTCATTATAACCCATATCCCTTCTGCCAAACAACGTTATCCACGGAGTTTTAAAGCATTCTCAGTCTATTCTATGGTGGAAGCTACCATTGTTTTCCTGCTCAAACACCTACAAAAGCCTGTGACAAGGTCTTCCTACTGACTTGCAGAAGGGAAATTACACTGGACCATTATTTAAAATGAGAAAACTTTATTTAGGGTCATTGCAATAAGATTGAGTTCCACCCTAAAAACCAAAGGCAAAAGCAGGAGCAGCCAGGCACACAGGAGAAGACATTCAGACTTGCATGCTATGAGGCCACCTGGGTTTGCCAAGTGAGGCTGACAGGAGTTAGCTTCTTTTCCCGGGAAATTAGCATAGCTCAGAGCTTAGCGTCAGTGGAGGCCGACTTTGAGGCTCTTTCTCGAGTGTTCTCCACCTTTATTCTCAAGACAGCACGTTTGAGTGAAGCTGGAGCTTGCTGATACATCTAGACAAGCTGCCTGGAAAATCTGTGGCTTCGGTGTCTCGCTCTCATCAGACTGGGCTAGCAGGTGTAGCACTTGGCTCTTTACATAGTTCTGGAGACCTGCCTCAGATCCTCATGCCTGTGTGGCGAACATCTTACTAACTTGAGCCATCTCCCCTCCCCGTCACTTCTTACCTTTTTTTATTTTAATAGGGAAACCGTTTCCATGCTATTTTATCCAACAAGGTCAAACACTCAACCTCTTCTTTCCCAGTGTTTTCCACTGTGCCTTTGCATCTGTGATTTTCCAAGTTACAACATAATTTACATAGTGATTAATCTTTTATTTGTCTCTCTCACCGGTATGCTAACTGCATGAGGGAGAATGTCTTTGGTTTTTACGGTATCATAGGCAACAAAAGTGCTATATGGCATGTGGTAAGCACTGACAAAATTTGCTGAATGAATAACCCCTGGTCCACACTGCAGGAATAAGCACGATGCAGTATGAACGTGCCCAGCAGAGGCACACATCAGTAAACACCACCAGCTGTTTATGTGATTTGGCTGATTGCTTTGGATTTTCCTTAAAATTTTCCCACTCTCCAAAGTTTGTAGTAACTTAGAAAAATAAAATGTATTTCACCATTAGTTCATGGAAAACCTTTAAATCTCTATAAATTGTAGAATTAGAGTAAACTAATTTTATTTGGCTACTTAGGTGAATAGAATACATTGGCTAAATTACACTTGGACACGTTTGAACTGGTTTTATATTGATAATGTCTGCATATTCCACAATATTTAAAATGATAGGCCACATAAACCAAAAATAAAACTAGTATTAAAGGACCTAAATGTAGCTTCTCAGATATCAAGTTATTTCAGATAGAATTGGAGTCATCAATACTCTATAGATTTTCATACTTCCGAAAAAGGCTTACATACATAAGAAACATCACATCTGGACTTTCATAGACTGTATCACCATTCCAAAGTTTAGATCTTTGGTGTTGCTTTGAGACAAGACCTCTAATTAGTGGTGTTTTCAGGCATGTCTGTTTATTACATGGCCACCAGACTTTCATCACTCTTGTCAACTTCATGTCACAGTATTCAAAGTTGCATTTTTTATTTTATTTATTTATTTATTTATAAAAATTTCCACTTCCTCCCCTCCACCCAATACCCTCCCACTCCCCCCACTTCTCCTCCTCCCTCTCCAGTCCTAAGAGCAGTCAAGGTTTCCTGCTCTGTGGGAAGTCCAAGGTCCTCCGCCCTCCCTCCAGGTCTAGGAAGGTGCGCATCCAAACAGACTAGGCTCCCACAAGGCCAGTAGTACAATGCAGTACAATCAGAACTCAGTCTATCACCAAAGTTACATTTTTAAAATGTACCTCTGAATATTAAAAACCTAAAGCATTAATCCCATGTCCTTTTCATTGATTTCCAAATTCACGTCAGTTTTTTCATTTAAGTTACCTTTGTTTTCAATGATAGGGGGACAAGATTATTTCCAGGTGACATAAGCGTATGGTGGAATTTTTTCCTGTTTTTTTTTTCAGGGCATACTTACTTTAATTCCAATGTCATAGTTTTATCATTGCGTATGACACTAATAGCCATTCACAGACATAAGAAGAACTTAAATGTTTCTGCATTGGTCTGGACATGCATATTGAGAGAAAGATCTATGTAAAGTGTAGGTTTAAGTTTGCATTGTATCTCTCATAAATGTAAGCATCAACCCAAAATCATAAACTAAAATATTTAATAGCAGCCATCACTATATCTGAACCAATTGTCAAGAACTTGTCAGTGAGTTTTGCTCTCAGTGGAAAGTCATGTTGCAGTACTGTACTTTTACAAAATTAAAAACTTGTGGTAGTGAAATGATCAGAAATCATTTAAGATCCCCAAAAGACCAGTGTTTATGGCATGTCCACAGAGGTTGGCAGAAATAGGAGTTGTCACAAGGATACCTTAGCCTGTCTCATCTACTTTCCCCTGAAAATTACATTTCTATCTTCCTTTGACACTTAAAAATGGTCAAAATGTTCAATGACTTAATTTAATGAATACAATATTAGAAATGGAATATATTGAAAAATGTAAAGGAACTCTGCTTGCCTTTTCCAGTGTGATTAATATTTTATTTTTAAGAAAAGCAAATTAAAGAAAAATCCCCAACCTAAGGTCAACAGTGCCTGTTTAAGGGAACTATCTTATTCTATCCTCTTCAGTGCACTGTCTTTTTCAGAATATTAATGGGCGAAAGAGTGACAAGAATGGCTTAGACGCACATGTCAGGAGAAAGGGTCAGCTCTTGGCAGTAGGATGTTAATTCACATCCATTAATGAAATTTATCCTCCGTACTGTCTCTCTCTCTTTCTCATGCACTCTCTCTCTCTCTCACTCTTACTCTTTTAAATAAAAAAGATCTTTTTTTCCTTTTTTTTTTTAGAGGGAGAGCGTGAACATCATGGACTTTTCACAGGCGCTGAGCAGGGCCACAGGGGCAGGCCAAGGTAAGAGACTGACAATCTTCAGGTGATTAAGGAGACTCAAAGGCTAGGTAGACCTACAAAATGAATAACTATGGACCCAGAACCATGCCATAAGGCTCAATAGCTTGTGATTTGCAAGTTGATAAGACAAGAAGATTAATAATGCTGCCCGATAATGGCTGCTCCCTCTCAGCTGGGGAGATGGTAATGATGTGCGCTTGCTATAGGAGCGGCTTGGTGAGCTACAGAGAGGAGGGTGCAGACTCGCTCATCCCAATTGGCCCTGAGGATATAGAGATTTTGAAAAATGGGAATGCAGTTACAATTTTAATTAGATATAAAGTTTTTAATAATTTTGCTGAAATGAGGACTTCAAAGAACATATTTTGCAGCATTCAGGCCCATAACTCCTGAGTGACAGTTTTGGTTAATTTGCAAGTTTTCAGATCAAACTTTGCCCCTGGCTCCATGCTGAGGGTAAAGTAAAATGTCAATTTCTTTCCTCAGTGATCTCAAGCATCTTATTTAGGCAGGTGTGCTGAATTCTCTTATTCTGTAGACGTTAGCCGAACAAAACTACTCATTAAAATATATGCTTAGGAAAAAAATTAGCAGCATAAATAAAATCAGTGGTAATAAAGAGGATCAATCAGCAAGAAAAATGTGCAGCAATATACAACATAAAATTTTAAATAAGAATCAGGGTAATATTGTATATAAAAGGTGATTAAATGTTAGCATATGATTATGCTCTCATTGCATGCTATTATCAAAGAATGTTTAATTTATACCCTGTTTAAAATTAGAGGTGAATGTGCAAGAAGATATTTTTTCCCTTCAGAACATATTTTTTCCTCTTTCTTCCTGAATCCATATACAGAATTATGATTGGAATTTGTGGCCCTGAATTGATTATATTAGTATTGAAAATATATTGATTCTTTGGTAGGATGAGGTAATAATAGGGAAGGGTGCTGTCAGGGAATTTAAAGGCGTAATTTGGTATTTGTCATCTCTATTTCATTTCTGACCTCTCCCCGGTTTGGGGGAAGCAACCATCCAAAAGACATCTTTAACAGCCCCATCGTGAAACATTGTTTAAAACAGAAAGGGAAAAAAAAATTAAAGCAAATACAGCAAGTTGATTGAAATAGATTGCATGTCACTTTACATTACATTGATTACTAATCCTACTGAGGCTTCAACTTATGATCTACTTACACTTTATGGGAATTTAAGTGTGCACATTGATGTGCCGGGGAATTGGAGCATTTCTTATTTTGTTTCCGTTAAAATTTGATATTTATGAACTTTGTACAAATCTGACCCCGGTATTTCTCAAATATCTGCCTTCAAGCAATGAGCCTCAGGAATATAAAACTGTATTCATTGGCCAATGGAGTTTTCCAGAGAATGTATAAACAGAAGTTTGATTAACTTCTGTTATTAGTAGTGATACCTTCCAAAATAGCATGTGCAATTAATATGGGAATTTAGTTTCCCGTGTGATTTCATCCACGTCTGGGTTCATGGTATAACGCTATGAAAACAATGTTCAAACGGAAAGAGTGCACCCTCAAACAAACAAGAAAACTGTGCCAGAATAGCTGCTGTCTTCCTTAGAAATCAATAAAGTCCGTAGTTACCTGTCCTTTTATCAAACTCCTGCTCTCTTAGAAACAGCCACAGCTCAGCAGTGCAGAAGCACTGACTTCTTCCCATTGGATTTTTCTCTGCAGTTAAATATTACACTTTCCCGGCAACTCAGCACCCTCGCAGCCTGGTCCCTAGGGACTCTCACTTCAAAGAGATGGACTGCACTAGTGTCCAACAGTAAAGCCTGCACGGCGTGCTTCTGTAAGTTGACTGCATCCTGCCAAGGCAGCGAGTCTGCACGGGAACAGTGACCCTCAGCTGACTGTAGTCAATTCTGGGAAAAGCTGAGCAGTGCCGATGGACAGCAATCAGCCAGGTGGCATGCCGACATCCTTAGACAGCAAGCAGCATGAGAAGACATGCCACTTAAACATTCCCTCGTGTAAATGGACCATCTCTTACTCAAGGCAACACACAAATACTTTAACAAGGGAGAGAACTTGAGTGTGGTGGTAGCTCTCTGTAGCATGAGATATGTAGGACGCTAAAGTATAAAGGTAAATAGAAGGTAGGAGTTCAAATACAGCCTGAGTGACATTGGGCAACCACATCACAAAATAGAAAACAACCACAACAGCACAACCCTGAGGAGTTTAAAATGGGAGAGCACTTCCAGTGAAGAGCCAGATCACACATTTAACAGAAAGGCTTCCCAGAAACAACCGTGCGCTAAAAGGTATAGAATAAATAGGGTACACATTGTGTCCTACCAGGATTTGGTGTTAGACAGTCAAAACACTTCTCAATTGAAACCTGCATTGCTGATGGAAGCGAGTGGAAGATGGTGGATGCTGAAAGGGTACAATAACTGATGTGTGTTGGCTAACGTGAGAGCATACTGTATTTCCAGACTACGAGAACAAACGAGTTTTGTCTAATTCCATTCGTAGACACTGTGAAATCTTGAGGAGAATGGTGAAAAACAATTTTTTAAATGGTGATCTGGAAAAAGGTGAAATGATTTTGCTCTGTATATCATTTCTGGCCAAATCTAAGGTAGGAAAAATGAGAAACCAGAGATTTGCTGCAATAATCTCATCAAATTCAATTTGGAAAGCCAGACTGTATTAATTCCTGCCTCATTTATTTATTATCATAAAAATAAACTCTAAGTTTGCAGTTGTGATTTTAGAACATCGATTTCCTCTGCTCTGTGATCAAATGTATTTATTTGCGAAGTTATTTTTTAAAGCACATGCAATTCTATCGAGGATACCAAATAAAATGAAAGGTTACAGTTTCACGGTATGTAGTGTTCTGCTGAATTTGAGTTATTTGTATTAAAACTCAGGGCTATGTGAATTAAACCAACAGTTAACTACGTTGGCTTGCTTGGAGTTTTGCCCACTTTGTCAAAAGGTGGAATTCAAATAAGAAATTTAGTGTTCGTAAATTGTATCCAAATGGAACCAAATGTGCACTGAGAATATGATTAAAAGGGCCTTTGTGATGATGCATAGACTTACAAAAATTAATACTGTGAGCCTACGTGTTTTATTGGGTGAAATTCTGTAAGGTGAGTTTCATAAAACAGATTTCCCACCTGTTTGTTCAGCTGCTTTACCCATCGTGTGTAAAATTTCTCGGGTCGCCAGGGCTTGGTCTACCTTTTACTTCTGATTTAAATGTTGAGACAGTGCCCTTTATTTCATATATTTAGGCATTCTTGAAGCTTCATGAAGAAAATGTGATTTAAAATTAATTCCTTAAATCAGTATTCATTTCTCATTGTGAGCACATCCTTTAAAAACACTGTTTCTTATAACTTATACAGATTTAATTATGCAGTTGGGTACATATAACATAGGACTTAGAAATAATTGTCAAGCTATACACTGAAAATATTATAAGGAAAAATGAATAGAGTAATATTTCAGATGGGAAGGAAAGAAGGAAAAACAACACTAAGGATGCTTGACAAGTCATAGGAAATCATATTATTTTATATTTAAATATATGTGTGTGTATGTTTATATACAAATATGTGCATATGTATAAAAAACTTTGTGCCTTTGTGAGTGATAATGCCCACCATGACCCACAGATTATCTAATAAACACTCCAGTACTAAACATGAAGAACTTATTTTCAAATTATTGGTAAGGAGTGTCCAAACAACTTCCAAAACAACGTAGGCTACTGCTGTTGTCCTTGGTTGTTTTCCACAAGCTGAGTATAATCAGTAGCTGTTTAATTGGACTTAAAGTCCATTAAATGGAAAGGAAATCATGCATACTACTAGGAACCTATTCAGTTATCTAGATGATGTCATGAATGTAAGAGGAGAGGTCACTGCTTTCACATTTAGAATAGTTTATTTCTTATGTGCATCTGAACAATTAATCTTCTACCTACAGATAAGAGTAGCCTTCACCCCTTATCAAAGAAGCTTCTCTTCCAGGAGATGGAGTGTATTACAGAAAGTCACATCTGGACAAAAGGCAGAGAAGAAATGACCATGGGTGCCCAACCTCAACTGATACATCCAAAATACCCCTACAGCTAAGGCATGGGGAATATCAGGAAAGATGGGATTTAGAAATTATAAGAACTAGAGGACTGGAAAGTCTGCTGTAAGATTGTATCTCCAAGATATTACAAGGAAATCTCAACAATATGGCTACCAAAACAGGACCTGAGTGGAGGGCACTGGTTGCCAAGCCAACATGGATAAGAGAAGTCTCATGGTGCTCCACCGTTAGCTGAAGAAATACAGGCAATCGCAAACATTTGAACAAATGTTTGAACATTTGAACAAATGTTCGAACATTTGAACAAACATTTGAACAAACAGGTGAACATCCTCTAAAAACATAAATATGAGCCACACTAAGTGGACTTAACATATGTATGCACATATACAGTATATATTACATACATAATATATATATATATATATATACACATAATAAAGATTAGGAAGCTGAGAAAGAACTGAGAGATATTAACAGTGCAGGCTGGAGGAGAGGAATGGTACAATAACGTAAATACTATACAGACATATGAGATTAGGAAAATAAATTAATATTTTTTATTGATTTTTTACTGAGCTCTACCCTTTTCTCTGTTCCCCTCCCTCTCTCTCACCTCCCCTTCAACCCTCTCCCAAGGTCCCCATGCTCCCAATTTACTCAGGAGATCTTGCCTTTTTCTACTTTCCATGTAGATTAGATCTATGTATGTCTTTCTTAGGGTTCTCATTGTTGTCCAGGTTCTCTGGGATTGTGATTTGTAGGTTGTTTTTTTTTTTGCTTTATGTTTAAAAATCACTTATGAATGAGTACATGTGATGATTGTCTTTCTGAGTCTCACTCAAAATGATGTTTTCTAACTCTATCAATTTTCCTGCAAAATTCAAGATGCCGTTATTTTTTTTCTGCTGTATAGTACTCTATTGTGCAAATGTACCACATTTTCCTTATCCATTCTTTGGTCGAGGGGCATTTTGACTGTTTTCAGGTTCTGGCTATGACAAACAAAGCTGCTATGAACATAGTTGAGCGCGTGTCCTTGGAGCACAATTGAGCATCCTTTGGCTATATACCCAAAAGTGGTATTACTGGGTCTTGAGAAAGGTTATTTTCTAATTTTCTGAGAAATCACCACACTGATCCAAAATGGCTATACCAGTTTACATTCCCACCAGGAATGCAGGAGTGTTGTTTTTACCCCACAACCTCTCCAACAAAAGTTGTCATCAGTGTTTTTGATCTTGGTCATTCTTACAGGTGTAAGATGGAATCTCAGAGTTGTTTTTATTTGCATTTCTTTAATGACTAAGGATTTTGAACATTTTCTTAAATGTCTTTCAGCTATTTTAGATTCCTCTGTTGAGAGTAATCTATACTCTCAACAGTATATGACTCTCTATACTCTCCAATATATGAGTGGAGTTTAAGTCTATACTCCACTTTTTATTGGATTTTTTGTTCTTTTGATGACCAATTTCTTGAGTTCTTCATATATTTTGGAGATCAGACCTCTGTCTGATGTGGGGTTAGTGAAAATCTTTTCCCATTCTGTAGACTATCATTTTGTCTTGTTGACCATGTCATTCGCATGACAGAAGCATTTCAGTTTCAGGAGGTCCCATTTATTAATTGATTATCTCAGTGTCTGTGCTGCTGGAGTTATATTTAGGAAGTGGTCTCCTGTGCCAATGTGTTGAAGTGTACTTCCTACTCTCTCTTGTATGAAGTTTAGTGTGACTGGCTTTATGTTGAAGTCTTTGATCCATTTAGACTTGAGTTTTGTGCATGGTGATAGATATGGACCTATTTTCATTCTTCTACATGTTGATATCCAGTTATGCCAGCACCATTTGTTAAATATGCTTTCTTTTTTTTTCATTTGATATTTTTTGCTTCTTTGTCAAAAATCAGGAATTCATAGGCATCGTGGCAGTTCACTTGAGGACTTGACAGGTCCCCCAAGACTCTGCAAGTCCCCTGAGGCCATGGTGAGTCACCTTGGTGGATGGGAGACCATGGCAGGTTAGAGACAGACAGATACATGAGGTAGAGAGAGTTTGTGTATAGAGTTTACTTACTGGATTTTGGAGGAAAAAAAGAAAAGAAGTGGTGAAGGGAGATAAAGAGAGAGAGGAGGAGAGAGGAAAAGAAAGAGTTGGAGAGGAGAGGGCACAGAGAGAGTAGAAGTTACCTCTTCAGGAAAGAGACAGAAAGGGGGAGAGAGAGAGAGAGAGAGAGAGAGAGAGAGAGCACGAGTGAGCACAGACTGGAGGAAGTGGGAGATCTGCTTGACTCAGTGGAAGCGGAGGGTTCGGAGTGGGCAGGACTTGTCTCTTAAAAGGACAAGTTTCCCAGGTGACAGGCCAGGCCAGTAGATCATAACACTCTGGATGTAATGAAGTATGATACTCTAATCTCTTTGAGATCAGCTACATATACATTTAAAACTGCTCAGAACAATTTCGAGGTGGCAAGCTGAAACAAGTCCTGCACTTTCCCATTATGCAGAGACTGGACAACAAATGATACAGCTACCTCTCCTAGGACATGACCATTAACCCCAATTTTTTTCTTTTCAGGATCCCCTAAAGATGCCATTATCACTAGACAGCAGGAAGTAAATTTAAGAATATGACACCCACATTCCCAAGAGATAGAGTAAGTGATTTTTGGTCTTTCATTGGGTTATGAATATTTGTCATTGTTTAGGGTGTTGGATACAAGTTTTTATTGGTAGTGGTCAAGAAAAAGGCTAAACAAAGGAAATTAGATTTAGATTTTCTGTTAAAAAAGATGGGGGATATAGATATAGTAGAATATAAGAGTAGATGATTGAGTCAACTCTGAGAAGAAAAAGAAGGAATATAGAAATAGGATAATAATGTAGATTATTAAATCTACTTTTAAACAAAAACAAACTATTTGTTTTGAATATTTTACATTGTTATGTATCTTTGTATATTGATACAAATTTGAGATTAATTTTGTTAGAGCATACGATATATACACTTCTAATCTTGTTCAAGGCATTGTAACTGTTCAGTTCATTTAACAATGTAATGCAAATTTCTAATTCTTAAAAGTTAGTATTACAACTAATTAGGGTATAAAGAAATGCAAGTTAGTAGTTAGTCATTACAATCAAATTTATAGATTTGTACTAGGTATGTTTTCCAGATCACTCAAACAGAGATATAGTTTAAATAGACAGGTTATCTTCAAACCCTTCAGAGATCTACAGAATATGGCATTTAAGAGGTTTTAATAACATAGGTTCTTTTCTTTTTTTATGTCAATGAGACATGTCTGATCTTGAAATCACCAATCTATTTCAGAAAAGATGATGGGTATCAAAGAAACTCCATATGGAGTTTACTTTTTGTGTGCCTCAACTGCTGACAGTATGCTGTCAAAATTGGAAAAGCAGGGCACAAAACAAAGGATGGCCAATTTTGCCAAGATAAGATAGGATAGCCCTTTAGAATATCCTGCTTCATAGAAAGGTCGGTCAGATATGCTAAGCCTGTAGGCCCAAGGTGGATGCCCAAACATTGCAGAGGAACTTAGAGTAACTGTCCAGGCAGCCAGTTGTTTCTGTCATTTCTCACATTTTTTGGAAGTTGCTTGCTTGCACATCTTGCTTACTCAGGTAATATGATTTTCTTCTCAGGTTTCTGATATAGTTAAAAACTTTATAGCTATAGTTTTTCTTGGTACCAGGTTCAGAAAAGAAACTAAAGAGGTATAAAATGTCAAAAATTGAAAGACATTAAAAGATAATTTTGGTAATGCAGGGTAGAATATAAAGTAAATTAGGTATAACCTTTCAGACCCATCAAGATAAGATAGATATGGAGTATTTTCTCTGAATTTATTAATTGCAAATATACTAGACATTGTTGATATATTTATTGTCTACATATATTATAGAGAGTTATTGCACTTATTGTATATAGTTTTTATTATTAGCTATAACCATTGTTATTTTATACAAAAATTGAAAATGTGGTGATACTTTGTTTGTCCTCTAACAAATCAAGTTTTCCTGAAGATAGAGGAAAGGGCTAGTCATTAGTTGACCACAGAGATGTGGAGGTCTATACAGATAGACAGTAGTGATATGGTGTAACATGAGGGGCTGACTTGTTGGGGTTTATGTCCTGTCTGATTCCCACAGCTGTTTAGCCCCAAAGAAAATCACAAAGAGGTCTCCATAAGTTATAAGCTGATTGGCCCATTAGCTCAGGCTTCTTGTTAGCTCTTATGACTTATATTAACCCATTATTCTGATCTATTTTAGCCACATGGATTGGTACCTTTTTCAGCTTGCAGGTCACATCCTGCTGAGAGGAATCAGTTTCCTCTTTCCCAGAATTCTCCTGTTCACATTGCATCACCTCTACTTCCTGTCTGGTTTTTCAGCCTATACTTTCTGCCTGGACAATAAGTGTTTATTTAAAACATAATTGACAGAATACAGATAATTCTTCCATACCAATATGGTTGGGCAAATAGAAGAAGTTATATAGCAGGGTGGAGAGAGGAGTTTGCTCTCTTTTTGGGCTGAGACTTGCAGAGCTAAGATCTCTAGTGGTTGGCTGCTCTGTTTCTCCCTGATCCTTCAGTTTTCACCCTTAATATCTGACTCTGGGTTCTTATTATTAATACCAATTAGAACTTATAAAACAATAAAATTGTTTAAATTATCTATAAATAAGATTCAGAAGGAACTAACACCATATACTGGTAGTGATAAGATAAATGTCACATTTTCCAGTTGACTGTCATAGAGTCTTATTTCTAGTTACTATACTAGGCTAAAGGGTCTACCACAAGGCTTAAAGATCATGACCTTGATATAGAGAATTGATTTCCAAGTCTCTTGAGGAACTTGCTCCAGTCAGATGACTCTTTAGAAGTGAAATCAGAGGGAAGTATATCTAAGTGAACTTCACCTTAAAGAGGCAGCATGTAGTCTTGAGAATAGAGGAAAAGGGCTAAAGTCAGGAACGTAAGTGTTCTCCCATAGCTAGAAAAAGTGAGACATCAGGTTCTGTCCCAGATGCTCCTGAAGACACACAGCCCTCCTACACCCTGCTCTCTGAGATCCAATTTTCATTTCTGACCCTCAGACTTAAAATAATAAAGTGAGTTAGTTTAAACATCCAGCTGCAGAAATGCATTTCAGTAGCTACTAGAAAATAGTTATAGTTTCTCATATACAATATAAAGTATTTTTACTCAAATGTTTATTTCAGTAGTTATAGGAGTTTATAAGGTGTTCACAATAGCTATAATTGAAAATGTGAAGAGTAACAAAGGTGATTATACAGTATCATATAGTTAATATTTCATTTCTATTCCAAGCTCTATCTTGCTTGATAAAGGCAATATTCTCATTTCTGCATGTAGTAAAATGAATTGACTTACTCAGTTACGTTAAATACATAGTTTTGCCCATTTGAATAAAAATTCAGGAGATGTGTATTGAAGGTTTATTATGTGTTTCTGTTCGTGTCACTGGGGACAAGGAATTGATAATGCATCCACCTTCTGACATCTTAGAGTTCATATTCTGCTTGAGGAGACAGAAAACAAGCATATAAATGAATAAATTAGTAAATTAATAGTTGTGTCTAATAGAGGAAAAATGGAAGCTGAGAAAAAGACAGAGAATTGCAAGCTTCTTTTTGGACAGATATCATAAAATCCAAAATCATACTCGGTCTTTGTCCCTAGTTCCTAGGGCAGAGCTCAATAAACCTGTTGAATTTTTTTTGTTTTCTTTTTTGTAGCTATCTTTTATTTTTTCATTTAAAATAGATATTTTATACAATATGTTTCAATTATGGTTCCCCTTCCCCCAACCACTACAACTCCTTTCTACTTCCCCACACACCCAAATTCACACATTTTCTTTCTTTTTCTCATTAGAATATAAAAAAGTAACTAATAATAATAAAATTAAATTTAAGCAAACATACTAAAATAAAAAGAATCAAGAAAAAGCGTAAGAAACACATGCTTAAGTGTGGTTTGTATACACAGACTATATTGGAAAAAAACTATATTTTTTTTTCTTTGTAAGACGTTATCAGTTGGAGATAGCTTCTGTTTTAGGATAGGGGCTTGTGTCTTCTTCCCCTCTCAGGATTGGCCTTAGACCTATGCAAACACTGTGCATGTTGTCACTGTCTCTACCAGTCCTGAAAGCCTTGTTTCCTTGGAGGACTTCCATCTCCTCTGGCTCCTACAATCTTTTTCTCTACTGCATCATTCCCTGACCCCTGAGAGAAGGGATTTGATGGAGACATCCCATGTAGGATTTGCTCCCAAGTCTTTCAATTTCAGCACATCGTCCAGTGTGTCTTGTGTTTGTTCTCATCTACTGACGGTGACAGAAAGACTCTGAAGTTCTTAAGTGCTAAGAATGTATTGCTACTCATCACAAGATCTTTATATCGGAATTGAGCTGGAGTCGCAGAGATGACATAGGAAAGAATCCTTGTACAATCTTAAAATGGCAAGTAATTTCAGGGTTAAATTTATTTAACCATCCTATAATGGTTAATTTTCAATTTATCAGCATCTGAAACCAACTGAGAGGATGTACCTTTGTGCATGCTTGTTGGGGGTTATTGTAATTGTGTTAGAAAACCCAGGGACCACTCCCTAGGCAGGGGATCCTGAAATGTATAAAATGCAACAGGGAAGGAGTTCTAGCCTTGTCTCTCTCGGTGTGTGTGTGTGTTTCTTCACTATGAATGAGATGTCAACAACTCCTTCAAGCTCCTACTAACTTGATTTCCACACAATAACGGACTGTGTCTTTGGACTGTGAATCAAATATAACTTCATTTGCTTTGTTGAAGGTGTTTTGTCACAGCAACAGAAAAAAATATAAAAACTAAGATTCATTCACTCATCTTTAGGAAGAAGGTGAATGAATTAGAGATTGGGATCTAAAACAATATTTGAACAAATTCAATGAAACACTCCAGAGCTAGAAATGAGAGGAGACAGTAGATGATAGACAGATAGATAGATAGATAGATAGATAGATAGATAGATAGATAGATAGACAGATGATAGATAGATAGACATAGATAGATAGATAGTAGATAGATAGATAGACAGATGATAGATAGATAGTAGATAGATAGATAGACAGATGATAGATAGATAGACATAGATAGATAGATAGATAGATAGATAGATAGATAGATAGATAGATGATAGATAGATGACAGAGACAACAAATTACATAGACATATACAAATATAACATTAGCTTTATTTTCAAGTATGGAATGAGGCCACTGGAAGGCTTTTTAGAAGAAAAACAGTGATTTACAGCTTATGTTTTAAGAATAGATTACAGCTTGGCATGAATGAGAGCCAAATAAGCAGTTATGATATTGTGACCATCATCTTGGAAGTGGTGAAAAGGTATTTGGGTAGTGTTGACATTTTAGGCACAGAAATGACAAGAGTTCCTGTTTAATTAATGTGGAGTGTTAATAAAGAATGAATAAAGAGTCTTGGCGTAAAGAATAAATAGCTGACAGTTTGTGTGACTTTTATTGGGAAAGGGGGCACTAGTAGTAATAGTGCTTGGGTGTTATCAGGACCGCCATCATCATATGAATGCAGTTGCATATGCCTTAGTTCATGTAAAGCTGCAACCTCTGTTTCAATTCCCTAGGTTTATCATATTGTTCTTTTTATTTGTTATTGTGTTTTATATATAGTGAATTATGACGTGCCATTGAAGGTTTGTGTGATTATGCCTCCTGTTGATGCCTTACTGAACCAATAGATGTTCTTTGAAGATAATCTTGATATACCCATAATTTATCTGCACAGTGAATTCTGTAGCCTTCTCCCAACACTGTCTCTCCACCTCATAACTTCCCCGTGCAACCCCAAACCCAAGTACCTAAAATGGCTCAGCAAAGAAATTATCCTTCACTTGGGTAAGCAGTAGTTCACGGGAAGATAAGATGCTGGTCCTGACTTTCCCATTCCCAGCTTGGGTCCTCAGGAGAGATGCCACTATTGATATATCACTGATTCTCACACTTTTCTCCTGGCCCACAATTATTTCCCCATGTTTAAAGGACAAAGGTGCTTAATGGAATCTTTTCTTAAGATGCAGTTTGAAAAATACTATGAAAATAAGAAAAGAGTCAGTATTTTAGCAACTTTGGTGCCTTCTCTTCTTCACATTGCAAATGAGGTTCATGTGTCCATTTGGTAATGGGGCCTGTAATGTATGCACCTAGTTTTAGCTGTAGTTTGAAAATGTCAGGTGTGGGAGATCAGATAACACTCAAGAACTGAGTAATGAACGATGTGTAGAAGGCATTTTTTTCTTTTCAAACTTGCCTTGCATGCTCATTTATCTGCTGGAGACATACTAAATCCCACAAATCATTAGTATGTATGGAAGAGATCTCTATTTTGACCCAAAGTGTCTCAGTTCTGTTTAGGCATACCTCAAAGTGTTCTTTATGTCAAGTGGTCTTTTTTTATTTTTATTTTTTTATTAAAAATTTCCACCTCCTCCTTTCCTCCCACTTCCTTCCTCTCCCCTCCCCTCACTCCCCTTCTCCCTCCTTCTCCAGGCCAAAGAGCAGTCAGGGTTCCCTACCCTATGGGAAGTTCAAGGTCCTCCCCATTCCCCCAGGACCAGGAAGGTGAGCATCCAAACAGACAAGGCTCTCACAAAACTCGTCCATGCAGTAGAATCAAAGTCCAGCGAGTGGTCTTTTAAGTGATGTCTGCTTACATTTCAGAATTCACTGTTTTTGCCAAATTTCTTAGAGTATACTTTTCTACCAGAACCTCTTCACTATGAATTCATTTCTGGTCCAAGGTTATTGAAGTCAAGCAAATCTCTCCCTTGAATTTTCTTGTTCCAACTACCAAGATATTTTGTACTTACTTATTCATCTCTACCATTCATCTTTACCATTTACCATCTTAGAATATTTACCTGATCTCCTAAACCCACACGAGTAACAACCAGAGAAAGGAATAACTGACATAAGACCAATGATGGTCTCAACTACCTCTGGTAGAAGAGACGTTGGCCAGAGGATGTGGCAAAGAATGTCATGCCCTGAGATCTAGTCTATTCTATTCTGTATCTGTCTATGTAAAAAGGGAGTTTGGTTCCCAAGGAATGGTTTGAAAAACTAAACATAGCCTATCTATAGAATATATCCTCCCTACATTCAAACCATTAAATCTACTTTCTTAGCTTATCTATGAACCCTTCTTGTCTTTTTATTTAATTCATAGCATGAATGAAAAATTGGAAAAATAGTGGAGCTTTTTTTATTTTACACACACACAAACACACACACACACACACACACACACACTCACACACACACACACCCCTCAAACTATTTCTTATTATAACTGGAAAATGGTTTTGGAATTCCTAAACCAAAAATGTTCCATTTCTTTCTGTCTTTTTTTTCCTGATAAGTGTCCCCAGGAAGCCAGAATTGGATAGTCATTGAAAACTATAAAAGAAGAATGGCCACTCTCTGTAATTGCTGTTCAAGCGCTCTTCTTAAACACAGTTACTGTGTCATGAGATGGCATTCTGCAGAAGCACACTTTTAAACTTTAAAAGCAATCTGTCAATATTTGGGAGTCCCATTTTTCACACTGTGTTCTCCAGGACAATTGGGCCATAACAAAATGGTCTCTATCATTTGGGAATAAGGTTGCCTCTTCAAATCTAGACACCCAAGAAACCAGGTATCCTAATACCACTGTAAATTCCTCCGAAGAATTGGACTGAGCTTATCACTCAAAGGGAAAGAACTCTTTAAAACAACAGTGAGGTGTGCCCAGCACTTGCAGTCTTTTAACTATGAGCTTATATCTGACTGAATAGCAAATGCTCACAATAAAATCCCTTCTGCACAGAGCATCCCCTTAAATACTGTCAAAACCTGAGCCCTCACACATACTGACCTCTTCTGATGAACTTTCCCTTGTGCCCAGTTTCCCTACCGACTCTGTAATTTGTGTTTCTTATTTCTGCTCACTCCTGCTCAGTCTTCAAATCTGCTTTTCTCCTGACCACACAGAGTTCTTCTGACTGGAGTCAGACTTGCCGCTTTTCATTGGTTGCTTCTAGGATATAATATCCAATGTAAATTCTCTGTTTATATTCTGCATTGACAGTCCATGCTTCAGTGTACTTCACCCCTGTTCCTAACAAAACTGTGCAGTTGCCTCTGCTTGGAGGAATCTTGCGTATAAGGATATGACGGAATGCTGATATCTTTGATTTTCCAAGCCCCTATCGTGAATTAAAATTTATAATTATTATATTTCTTTACTCTGTGGTATTCTACCCTGATGAGGCAATACAGATGCTCAACAAACTGGATTAATGAGTGACCATTAACAGTTAGCTAACTGAGAGTTTAGGATTCACTCCTCCAAAGTGCCCTTATTTCTAACCATAAGCATATTCCAGGGGTTTAGGCCAGCTACAGTTCTGACTACTTATTAGAGCAACTAAGAAGTCACTGACTTCTACTGTATTAAAAATTATGGTTTACATAAGTAAATACTAAAATCAACACCACACTAGAGGGAGGGAAATATGATCGAGAGCATGCACAAGACCCTAGATTCACTTCACCCATAGTCAAAGCTTAAATTAAATAGTGAATAGATAAATATCAACCAAAGGAAGGTATCCACAGAACAGAATCTGAGAAGGTTCCAAACACAAGTTCTATCATGTCCTCAGTATTTCTCTTCCATCAGAACTCCCAGTGTCTATATATTTAGGAAGAGTTCTTCCAGGAGAAGCTGATCAGCACTAGTGTTCAAAAATTGTTTTTAGGCTTGATTGTATAGGTAAGATGATTTATTAGAGACCCAAAGGGCTCAACTCAGCCTCCTCGTCAGCTGATATCAAATAACCCAAGTATCGCTTTAAGTCACACGAAGTGTCTTTCTAATATGCCCCCTTTCTCATTCTGAGAATGTTAGGTGTAGCCCATCGTCGCCCTAAACAAAGGACCTAGCATTGCCATGGGAAGATGCAGAAGCCGGATCTCTATCTGCAAAAGTCCACGTTTTCTTTAGTTTGTTTGACTAGCGTTTCTCCAGTGGCGTGATGGCATGTAAGCATAGCCATGCGCGCCATTTGAAGCATCATTGTGACATCTTCCATCTCTTTGTCTCTTTGGAGACTCTGATGTATCAGTCTTCATCACTGTCTACAAGCACATTCTCCTCCTTAGTATACTATGTGTAACATAGTAGGAGGAGTAAGCGTGAGTTTTGTTTAAGTAAGTCACTGATATTTGGAGTTGCTTGTTATGACAGAATGGCCCAGTCAAGCCTAACTGATATTTTGACAAAGTTTTCTCAGATTAGGTTATGTAACATTTTCTTTTGGTTCTGCAAGGACCACGGGCATTTTTAAAATTAGTTTTGGACGGTGCCTGTTTCCACAGTTGCTAGAGAAAATAATCAAAGATTTAGTTTGTGTAATATATAATATACAAGATAAATTAAAAACATTAAAGTTTTTGTTTGTTTGAGAGAGGGCTCCTGGCTGTAGTGGAACCTGCTCTGTAGACCAGGATTGCCTCCAACTCACAAAGATCTGCCTTTCTCTGCCTCCTGAGTGTTGGGATTAAAGACATGTTGCTCCACTATCACCCAGCTAAAACTTTTTCCTTAAAATACATACACACACAAGACAAAACAAAACAAAAACAAAAACTAAATAATATGTTTAAGCCAGGCATAGTGGAACAGGCCTTTAATCTCAGCGCTCAGAGGCAGGCACATCCCAAAGTTTGGCACCAGCCTGATCTACAGAGTGAGTTCCAAAGAAAGACGGGGCTACACAGAGAAGTCCTATCTTTTAAAACCAACAACAACAACAAAACTGAAGCAAAACCAAAATACAGTTTAAAATAAACACAATCTCCAAAATTCTATCCAATTCCTGTTGCAGGAAGACCTTGGTGTGGCTCAGGTGTGGAGAACAGGGGGTGTTTAAAGACAGAACCCTGATCCTGGCGTCTGGCTCCAGAGCTGCAGAGAAGCTTCACAGAGTGAGCCCTTTGAAGCAAGCAGTTTAACAGAAGCTCAAGATAAATAGCAAGAGGGAGGTTCGGAAGAAACAGTAGCTAAGACGAGCAGTTATCTGGAGGGGGTTCCACACTAAAAGACAGTTTAACAAAAAGCTAAGGTAAGTTAAATAAGACACCCTGACCTTGGTTCCTAGATGAGATCTGGGTAGTTTTCCCTGGGATTCTCTTCTTGACCAAGGAGATAAAGTTCTATGTAGACCTGGAATGGCCTCAGCAAGAATGAAAACAAGGAACCAGTGCACTGTCTTGACCTGACACAAGCCAAACTACCTACAAAGCTAAAACTGGTTATTCTCAGCTAACCCTTTTTGCCAGTACTTAAGAGTTCCTGTGAAAGCTTTCCTAAGAGATCTACTTAAGCCACCGGCCACTTGGCTGGATCCTGGAGGCACCTACTTTTGAAAGGTCTTCAAATTTTTTCAGTAGTTGTTCGTTGAAGAAAGAGCACATAGAAAAGGATCAGAATAGAGGCGTAGGGAACTTAATTTCTATCAACATTATTGCATTAAAACAATTGATTTAGTTTTTATTAGCATGTACTGTAGATAATGGTTTCATTACGACATACAGAACATACAGACACACACACATATATGTATGTATACATAGATCATGTTTACCACCATAGCCCTTGCTATCACCTCCAACAGCAACTGGTCTACTTCCTCATCCCAGTTGGCCCTCCAGCCATTGCCATGTCTTCTTTCCTCTTTTCAATAAATACACAAGACAAAACACAGTTTCATGTATTTAGAAATTATAGGTATCATTATACTACATCACTACAAATAGAGGTCATATTCAATATCTCAATGACAAAAAAATCTCATCGAAAAATATTTCACGTTACTATCTCACTACTTTTATACTTTCAAAATGATTTCTTCATTTCAGTAATTTTTTCCCTTTATTTTTTATCTCTCTGAAAATGTCTCTGAAAAAATGTTTTTAGGATAGACTGAATTCACTTAGCTCCTCAATTTAGGTGGTGGTAAATGGCAGTATGACGTTTACCTCTGAGCTTCACTTTGCCTCTGTGAATTGAGGACACCAGTGAGTGCTAGCTGCCAAGCCTCTGGGTTGGCAGCTTACTATGGTGCCTCAGGAAGTATATGTGAGGTTGCTACCAGACTTAGGGAGAAGCTAATAAAACTATCCTTCCGATTCTACTCAACACCCCTGCATGCTTTGGAACAACAGGGCCAAGTTATGCTTGGTTGTAATTTTCATACATGTAAATATGATTCAATTGCGGTTGCCTTCAATTTAACCATACAGTATTTAGGATTGGCACTTTAAGCATTGTTTCTACCAAAAAAATTCCTCCAACTTCACTCATCATAGAACTTGTATAACTAAAGATAGAGACATTGCTTATGAATGTGGTACCTAGGATGGATCATAGCATTGACTCATAGCAACAATTGTTGCGTGTACATCTTTTTGTTCTGTTTTTCTTATATATGCATGTATGTTTCAGATACAGAAAAACATTATAAGAATTGGTTGTGCTTCCTTTTTATTCTAATGACTTACTTTTACAGAGTTGCTGCTTATCAAGGATCACCAAGTGGTTTCAAAATAAAATTCAACTGAAGACATTCCGTGTTTCTGAAAAAGACCCCTGGCTCTTTGTAATCATGAGGCATTCATTCTATGCATCATATGATACTAACATTTTAAATGTTAAGTGAATTTTAAAAGCACTATTTCCTAGGATAGTTCTTTTCTTCTGAAGTAATTACTCTGCTTTTTTATGGACTTGTTTTGGAAAATAAAGAAACCACTCAGATTACTTTTGGTTATTACTTTGGATGTCCAAAAATGTGTCACTGTCCCTCAAAGAGCACTTCAAGTGACAAAACGAAGAAGTTAAGAGTGGAAACAAATACATTTCCTGGATGATTATAGATTCCATGAAACAGTTAAAAGATAGAATACTGACTGACAGTTGATCTCTGTGACCTCGAGTCTGTGTCCAATGAAAATGTAACTGAACAATACAAATATTTTTTAATGTGTCCTATGGATGTGCCCCTATCAACAGAAAGGAAGACAAGCTGCCCGCTGGTTAAGGAAGCACTGGTCCTAGTTTCATTCCACAACGGTTTGCAGATGGTCTCACATGGAACATTCTAAAACGTACCTTTGTTCGCATAAAGATGTTTTACAACTCTTGCTTTGTTTGGTTTGGTTTTCCTTAAACACAGTTTATTATTGTTTTATCATGATAGACAAATGAAGGGTAACAATTGAGGTAATGATGTAGAAATAATCTAGATGATGCTGTTATTTCAGTGATCTGTAAAAGATTTTTCCCCTAATTTTTTTTGTCATAGATAAAATATCAGGAATGTAATTTTAAATAAAAAAGAGCGCAGTGATAGAAAAGAAGAGGCTGACTATGTTTCTGAACAATTTGAAGATTTTACCCGCACACAGTCAGTGTCTCCAGATGCGGTATGTAAAGTTGTCTTTTGACCTTAGCCTTCTTCATCACAAAGAGTTCTCCTGCTTTCTGATGATGGTTGGCACTTGAGAATTATGATGATAAAAAAAATGGTGCCCTCAGGAGGGATGCAGAAGACTGAGTTCTAACCTTCAATGAGAGCATGTCTCTATGGAATGTTATATCTAGATTCTAGATTGGAAATGGAGTTCCATCTATACATTGAGAAGGGCGTAAATTTTTAAAAACTGATCACACATAAAACTTCTCATTGTTACATATTACAGCAAAGCAAAGGCTATTGAAGGTATTTAAGCTTTATTTGTGTGGTAGAGACTCCTAAGCAAGCACTATATTTACAACTTTTTAAAGTGGTGGTTGGCAAAGCCATGTTGAACATGGTAGTCTTGTATAAAGACCCGATTCAGCCACTTACAACTTATCTAACCCTGGATAGCTCAGTTACTCTGTTTAAATATCCAAATCTTTATACTAACTCTTGAAGACTTACCAAGTACCACATTTTATAATCTCTACCTTCAATCATCTAATTCTCACAAAGATCCTACAAGCAAGTCCTAGATTATTATTTCTATTTTATAAATAATAAAACTGAGACAGAAAAGTATTGTAATTTTATTCTTATTTAATGGCAGGAGCCATGCAGCTTCTTCAGGAAGTAACATCTGAGAATAGTATGAGCGGCTCTCCTTATGGCAAAGCCTCGAGATTCTGTTCCACTTGGCAAGTATCGGTGGACAGTTCACTGTGTAATTTTGGGCATGACCAAGGGAGCATGTGTAGTATGTGCTCTTTTTGCTTCCACTATGTTCTGCATACTGCTAGCCTGAATGACTTACAGTATCATGAAGTTTAGTGAAGCATATTTGCATAACTATCCTGGAAAGAATGATTTTAGCCATAAGAGTTTTAAAGAAATATTATTAAATAGATGCTATCAGGAGCTAAGGGGGAACATACAAGGAACAGGGAATGAAGCAAAATCACAGAAATCCACGGTTCCCTCATTTCAAGTAGCTGTGCTAATAGACTCCAAGAAGGCAACAGAGACAGGCATAAGAACAACGCATATGCACTGCCACTGTGAAGGGTAAGTCTCCAGCTTATGTTGCCTATAGTATGATTGGAAAACTCTGGCATGCACCCAGAGGAGATAGAGCAGTACAAAATGCAAAATGAATTGCTCCAACTCTGCCTAGTGAGTTCATTATGAGAACCCAAACCCTATCAGATGTAAATATTAACCACAAGAGACAAAACTCTCTCTCACCCTGCACGACGCTGTAACTGCTTATGACACCAACTGGGTACTGTTCTACCCATAGGTGTGCCTAGTTAGGAAAGTTCCTTCGTAGCTTACAAAACTGCTTGTAACAATAGAGAAAATCATAGAGATATAGGTCAAAAAGGTAATGGCTACCCGTGGGAGAGTTCGAAGATGGAAGGGGAAAGAGGCAAAGGACAAACTGGTAATTGTTGTAATGACTTTTAGAAACTTAAGAAGTAAAAACTGATTATGAAACTGTGCATAGAAATCATTGAAAGAGTATAAATAAGGACAGCTTAACAGGATCCCTCAGCCTTATTGAGAAGAGAATGGCAGGGGGGGCGAGGAGAGAGCACACAGTAATGGCTATTTCATGAAGAAGGGCAGGAAGAGTTATGTAAATGTCGTAGGGCCTGTCAAAGAGTCGGTGGGTATCATCAAAGAGGGTCTCAAAATCAAGCCTCCTTGAGATAACCATGTATGGTTCTGATAGGATAATAATGATGAAGGCTTTGAAGTGTTTTTGGATCCAAAGAGAAATTATGATCCCTTTAAAAATATCTTTGGCCAGAAAGGACATCCGGTACATTTAAAGAAAAATTTTATGTTCCCCAACAAGAGTCTTAATTATTGAAGAGATATTATGATAACTGATTTAACTACTTGGTTCTGTATGTTTGTAATCAAGAGACAGTGCAAAAATCATGCTGTAGTATGTGTATTTGCCAGAAAATATTCCATAACCACATAAATTAGTACTGCATTTTCTATCAAAATTAGCTCAAGAGAAAATTGACTGCAAGAGATATTTCCTGCACGAATCCCTAGAAATAATATATAAGAACGTTTGAACCAGAAACACAGTCATTCCAAGGCAAAACTACTCAGTACCCAGTTCAGTATCAGCCAGATAAATACTAGCTAGAATAACTAATAAATAACATTAACAAGTTGTCTTACTTCTTTCGGTAGAGGTCATTTGGAAGAATCAGCATTGAAATTATATCCATTGAGAGTGTCAAAGTCATCATGAGCTCAAAAGTCTGGCAGTAATAGCAGAGAAAGGATTGAATCCTTAGAACAGCAATGAGATTTCAGGGAGTAACAAAATAATACAAAACTATACTAGTCAATACTGTGAACTTCATATAAATTAATTATTCTTTTTTTTTTCCTCACAGCCTGATATGGCCTGAGTAATTCTCATTCGTAGATGTTTTCCAAACAATGACTCTCTAAACTGGATGTTGGTTTAAAAACTCCATCTTGAAATTCTATACTTGGAAGGATTCCTGTTATCATACTCCATATCAATGAATACTTTCAAGTGGAATGTGTGTGTGTGTGTGTGTGTGTGTGTGTGTGTGTGTGTGTGTGTGTATGTGTGTGTTGTAGAAGTTACTTTCCCATTAGACTACATTTAACATAACATAGATGTTATTTCTATTGAAAATCATATGCCCAATATCTAGATCTGTTCTGGGTACCAAGTACTTCTAAAATAAATATTTGTCATTGAAAATGACCTTTGGAATATATTAGGATTTGTTTATTCAGCTTTTATTGAGAATCGACTATAAGCTAACCATAGTTTTTCTCATTTTTCCCCGAAAGCTGCCACCATTCACCACTTACAGGAATGGCACATCAATATGGTGCATCTCAGTACCTGGTCCCCACTAAAGCTCCATCACACCAACAAAACACCACCAATACCTAACCCCCCTATGCCCACAATCACTCAAACTGCTTTGCATCCAATGTCCTACTCCATCGTTTCCTCTGTAACTCAGGCTTAAAAATCTCAGAAATCTTTTTAACAGTTCTCTCAGATCTCATTAGTTTCTAAACTCAACAGATTTGACCCATGAAAGATCTCCTGAATTCATCCTTTTCTTCCTTGTCCTCTGGCTACTACCCTACTTGTGGTTTTTAGTACTTGTCACCTGATCTAATTCAATAGCCTCCCAGGGTGTCTCCTCACTTTCATTCTCTCCCTCTTCCAATCTACTTTACACATTGCAGCCAGAGTAATTGACCCATAGGTCAGCTCACTCTCCTAGTCAGAAACCTTCAGTGACTCCCCATTTTTAACCAAAAAGAGCAGCAAACCCTGAGACTGAAATTCAAAAGCCTATGTAATCTGGCCCCAATTTATTTTATATTTTCGTCTTATTTTATACTACTCCTTCTCATAGCCAAACTGGTTTTGTTTTCATTTCCAGAACTTGCCTTGCACTTCATTACTTTCAAGCTTTCCTCATGTTCTCTTTGCTGAGTCTGACCTCCCTTCCTTCCCATGAACCTGCAGTCTCCTCTCACCTCTCTCCACAGGGAACTTCAGGTCACACTATGTGGGTGTTTCAAAAGTTGAATGGATGGGATTTTGTGGCTCTGTAATTCACTTCTGAATATCTTGGCTAGAGAGTTTCCTAATTTCCTTCATTTTCTTTAACAGCATTCCTTCTTTCTTGATTCATACCTAGTATGTATGTTATCAGTAATTATTCAGTGTGATTATGTCTTCTCTTCCTACTCCTCGTCACTTGGGGGTTTTGGTCCTTCTCTAAATTTAATCTTGCCATAATATATATATCCGAAGTTACTACATTAAAAGTGATCTAAAACTTATATTCTTAAACAAATACTTCTATTGTTTTGTTTGTTAAAAATATAGAAAATTTTCAGGGAATGTTTTAATTTTACTGACCTAAATTTAGCAAAAATAATAGCATATACTAATTTCATAAAACTAGCATTTACCACTTGAATTTTTCTGCTCACTCACAGTTATTTAGAAGTCCCCAAACAGAATTTTTGCAATAGAACACTGTTACTTAGTAACCCCTAAAATTTGGTTTTAATGATCTTAAAATTTTGACTTTTTTTAAAAGTAAAAATGTTTCTGTTTTTGATCGGGACAAAGTAAATGGATTAAATACCACACCATCATATCATATAATAAGGAACTATACAACAAAATAGGACACACAAAGCAAACATTCTCAGACATCAAACCACTGATAACCTATGACAGTGAATATGTAAATAAAAGAAACAGGTCGGTATATTGTATGATTTTTCTGCCTTTCAAAGCATATGATGGCAACCTTGCAAAACTGAAAGGTGGAGATCAAAGCTTGAGATATATGGATAATTCACATACCAGAGAAGAATCCAAATGAACAAATAACTCCATTGAACTCCTTAGAGTCCTACACACTTTAATAATTTTGATGATGTGGTTTTTGTTGAGTCTGTGAGATACTTTGAGGCTAAGGAAATAATTTTGGAGAAAAGAATATTGATGTGATTAATTAGAAGCAAATGATTCTAGTAGATCATACAGAAATAGTATATATTACATTGTAATCTGTCAAAGTGGAGAGATCTAAATGAAAATTTACGATTTTGATAGAGACTCAGGATAGGCCATATGTACCATTAATATAAACTTAACCCCAGAAAAGAGTAAAAGCCACAATATATGTCATAAAAATAAAAAATAAAGCAGAACAAGGTGATAAACAAAATTAAACAACAATTTAATGTTATAATCAGTTAATTTTTAAAAAAGTAAAACCCTACAAACCATACAATATAACATTTATGATGTCTAGCATCTAATAAAAAATATTAGACATGTGAAAAAGGAGACATGATGGCAATAAAGAGAGACTCCAAACCAAGGCAGAACAGACAATAACTTTAGAGTTTCTACTAAAGTATGTTTTTAAATTAAAAAGAAAATAATAATAATAAAAGGGATTAAGGAAAGAAAAGTAACAAAGTAGATGAAACATAACATTAGAAATAAAATGTTCGTGGGACATGCATCACATTATCTACACCCAAAACCTTTTAATATGAAGGAATAATCAAAGAAACTTTGCAAAAGGAACAATGTAAACAGAAAAACTTAATATGACTTATTTAGAAAGTCTCCAGAAAATGCTAAATGCTAGAGGTGAGTTTAATAAATTGGATAAAAGCCAAAACTCTGACACAGGGAACTAAAAACATTCTCAACAGAATAAATATGAAGCCTACAACATGATTTAGTAAAAAAAACACTAAAAGTCAACAATAATAGATAATCCTGAAAGCATGAGACTAAAAAACAAAACAAAAACAAGTTATAAAGTGAAGAATAAAGATAACTATTAAAGATATCTAACAAAAGACTAATCTGGTTAGAAAATTGTGTAGAAGGATATTGTTAGTTACCTGAAAGTGGCAAAACCCTCATCAACCTGTAACTCTTTAACTAGTAAATACTGTGTCATCATGAAAAAAAAAAAGATTTTTTTTTCATTCAATTTCAATTTTTCCACATTTCATTCAATCATTACTGAAGCAATTACCTTTCCATGGGTATGTTCCCAAAACAGCACAAAGCGGTAAAAGGAAGATAAAAGGAAGGCTTTTGTTTTGTTGTCTATTTCATTTCCTTCCCCCCCAATCCTGACCGGCTTGGCACTTGATATATACACAAGTTGTCCTTGAACTCACAAAGATTAGAGATTAGTACACCTCTGGGATTAGAGGTAAACTCTAAAACCAAGACTAGAGATGAAATGAACCGCCTAGAAATTCAAGGCCAAGGTGAACAGATAAGAAAAGAATGTTTCCTGAGTCTTGACCAGAAATCTTTCAGGGGAGAATGCTCTTATGCTACAGCAATAACTGCAGAATGCACACACAGAAGCTCAGAGTGTTGTGATCCAGCTGCCCTCACTCCCCCTGATGGACAGCGGAACTTCCTTGTTGTCTATAATTGACAAGGATGTTTGTCTTCTTTCTGGCCCTGGCCGGAGGTTTTCTGCAGAAGCAGCAGAGGTATAAAAGACGTTAACTTGGGGCAAAATAGAGGTTGCTGTTCTTCCACCTGAAAAGAAGCCTCCGTGTCTCAATCCCGGCACCCCCATCAGTCTCGGCATCCAAGCTGTGCACTGGTGCGGCAAAGTGGAGGTCCAACCAAGATCTGGAAAGTGGGGATTCATGAACGGGGTCACTCCATCTGCAGGCTAAATTGAGGAGCATATTGGGGAAAGTAATGTGTTGTTTTTTTTTCATCCCCCAGAAATATGCTGAGGGACACCCTCCAAAAGACTTGCAGGTATAAAGAAGAGGTGGGAGGGTAAACTGAAGGCCTCAAAAAGTAACTGAAACTCTTAAAGCAACAAGGCGCATGGAAGTAACAAGGAAGACAGCTGAAGATTTTGTACAAACAGTATTTCAAGTTAGCCCCTGGTTTATTACGGAAGGAGGTTTAAATGTTCCAGACTGGGAACAAGCCAAGTCAGATTAAAAGGAGAATGTGTTTCTTCATACCCAGAGATGCTCTGAGGGATGCCCTCTGGAAGACTGACAAGTAGGGAAGTAATAAAGAGGAGACAGGAGGGTGAATTGAAGGCCTCAGAAAGGTAGAATGCGTGCAGATGTATGTAATTGTGTTGATTGTGTTGTTGTTTGTGTTCTGGACTGGAGAAAGACATTTGATTCTGGGAACTGATAAGAAAGGTATTTTGACTTTAAAATATGGGTCTAAGAATTTGATCCTTTGGAAAACAGGTTCTGCTTTTGTCTCCACAATGAATGAGAACCTGTGGACTCATTGCAAATTTATGTGGTTTGATTCACCGAGACCCCCTGAAATGTCAATGTAAAATACCCCCAAGAATGCAGCACCCTCACTCAACAGGAAGCAGCCAGACAGGTTGACGATGCCCAACTTCCCTAAAAGATTGTTAAAGTGGGACCTCTTCAATGATTCCAGAGCAGGAGCAGTGAACCTGCTTCCCGGAGTTCTGCTCCATTCCAAGCAGCAGTTTGGACCAAGAGAGAGTGTGTCTGGGGTCAGAAGGCAGCTGGAGTATAGCTTTAATGGGTGGCTGTGGCCCAGTCAGTGCCCAGCCTGGGGGACACCACAGTGGTGTTAGGAATATCAGTAAATATGGCAACAAGTGCTGGACCATAGGAGATCGGCAGAAGAGAGACCTTGGAATTACCGCAGCTGTGATTGCCATTATTGCTCTCTCTGCCACCGCAGATATTGCTGCCAGAATGGCTCTTTCCCAGACTGCGCAGATGGCTGAGACTGTCAACCAGTTGTCTGAAAGAGTCAGCAATGCTTTGGGCATTTCTAGCTTTATCATGTTATGTGTGTTACTCATGGCATTGTATTGCATACTTCTGCTACTGCTATGGAACTCAACCATCATATGAGAAGGGTTTGGAATACTGCTTTTGTTAATTTTACCACTCAGTTAGTGCATGCTAGATGGTTCCAGCGCTGATCTGGCTCATTAGGCTTTCCTTTTGTTGCTGTTTAGGAGAAGAAAGTTCCTCAGGCATTTCCTCTTCACAAGTTGGAAGCTCAGTTGTGATTGGACTAGCCCAGAAGGCATCCCTCTCTTTATTCCATTTTGTATCTGGGCTACCCTTATGTCTCTCAGCACAGCCTTGGTTCCAACATTAAATTTCCTGGGGTTCTTTTTCACTTCAAACATTGTATTTCTTTTGGACATGTCTGTTCTTTTTCATTGTAGACCTATGGAAGAGTGATTACTAATAACCACACAGCAGAATCAATATTAGACTGTTGAAATATATTCAGCCAAGAAAAGTAATTCTATATTTTTCGGTTTAGTCTCAGGTGATTTCTTAGGATAAAGGCAAAAAAAAAATCCACATTTTTTATTTTATTTTATTTTATTTTTTACAAAAATCACAAGAATAGTCTCTAGACCAGATACTAATGTCATTCCCCAATAAAACCTCTTGAGTTGGTCCTATATAAGCCACATTGCTCTCAGTATTATTGTCTTCCAAATTTCAACTAGGATTATCTCTTAAGCCTTTAGCTCATCGGGGGCCTTTCTGATTCAAACCACATTTTCTTAATATTTCATGTTAGGCACAACACTTAAAGTCATCAAAAGTTAGAGGATTCGCTGATAGACTATTACATATTTATACAACCTGTGTATACTCAATTATAACGATTAAAGGACAACCTTGTGACCTTGTTTAGAGGTTCCAGCAGGGGAGCACAGCTACTCATCTGTCCTTTATGGAAAACCAGTCCTCCTCTATTCAGGGAAGTTTGTCCTCTTCAACTGAGCATGAATCTTTGAGAGGGACACATGTGAAGTGTTGAGAAGGGAGGGGCATAGCTACCTAGTCACCCAGACCAGCAGAATCAACCATGGCAACCAATAGAGTTAAATATGTGGCAGCCAGACCCACATCCTGGGCCTTGGTTTGGCACCCTAACAGTTGACTTGTTGAACTGTTTCAAAGACCTGGTCCTGAGGAATGGTGATGACAGCATCTCCATAACACAGAGCAACAACAGGATATCCAAGAGGAGTTTTAATGAGGGTCCAGTGATGATGGTGTGCCAGAGACCAGAGATTTTTGAGTCAGACCAATGACTCATTGCAATTAACATCTTGTAGATGGGATTGAACCAAAGGGGTATACTGAGTAACACACTGATGACCCCATGCCACTAGGATGAATGAAGAAATGTTGGAAAGATGGGGAATTAGGTGGGTATTTTGTTTGTGTTTGTTTGTTTTATTTTGTTTTGTTTCTGATTAATTTGGAGGGGGTATTGCAGGGGTGAGGGACAGATATGGAGGGACTGGGAAGTGAGCAGGATTGGGGTGAATAACATGTCACTTCCAAAAAAATCAATAAAGAATTATGTTTAAAATAAAAAAATATGAAGGGGCAAGTGCTATGTAACCAAACTATTTGGAGAAATCTAAAGAAATTACATTGATCAAAAGAGCCAGGCACAAACATATGTATACAAACTGATTTCACTTTCAGGAAAACTATCTAAGTAATTTTAAGTAACTGATATTAGATTTGTGGTTGCCTAAAGCTGGAGATTAGAGGAAGTCAACCCTAAAAATATTCCAAGAAACTCTCTTGTCTGATAGCAGTGTTGCTCACTTTGCCTGTTGTGATGTTTATGTAATGGTGAAACTTGCTTAGATAGGTGCTTTGCAATTTCCTTATATTTCTGGTACTTCCTTTTGAACTTTGCATTTAGCAGGCAAAACTAATGAAGGAATGTGGAGGTGTGTAACTGCATTACCCATGTTCCACTGAAGACATCTGTGAAGGAAAACAAATCAGAATAAACATTCAGTAAGCTTTAGCCATTAGATTTCACAATGAAAATACGCTCATCATCCCCAGTACTCACACTAAGTTTCTGTGTCTTTCCTTGATGTTAGTGAGTACTAACATAAAAAAATTATTTTTTTAAACCTATGAATCTTGTAGCACATGGTGCCCATCAGCAACCCAATCAGGAAGCTGAGACAAGGGTCGGCTTTTACCTACAAAATAAGACCTTCTCAAAAAAGGAAAGAAAAGAAAACTCATAAAAACCCTGAATCTTTCACTTTGTTGTTGCTGTGGTACCCAAACCAGTTGTGCTTAAGATTTTAAGTAACAGGTTTGACTTAGAGATAACTGATCAACAGAAGAAGGCAAGACTTTTTGTTCATTTCAGTAAACCTGGGGTGTGTGTGTGTGATTAAAAGTTCCAATTATAATGGAATGTTAACCATATTTAAAATGTTTTTATTATTACATCTTATTTATTAATCACAAAACTGTATTTCAGTCTGACATGTTTTGATTCTTTCACCCACAGGGACAAGTAAGCAAACTGATGTGCTTTAGAATGCCATGGAGCTCACAGTGATACAGAGTATGGGAATCAAAGCCTGAGCCACTTCCAGTTATTTAGTTCCTAAGATCTGGCTGCGCCTGTTTGTATTCAAAGTCACAGAATTAAACCTTAAATGGGACCCTTTATAAAAGATCTGCTTCAGATTCAACTTTGGCAACTTCATTCTTGGATTTTCAGGTGTCATTGTATCTATTATTTCTATTCACTTACAGCTTTCTCCTACATTCAGTTTCCAAGGGAACATAATTCTGGATCTATATCACAGAATGCCCTAGTAAAGTTCTGAAAATTTAATTTATAAATGTATACATTTTATGTGTCTTTTCATTTTGGAAAATGAAGCCGCAGGGCGATTGGTAATGAAAAGTCCCCAGACTATCTTAATACAAAATATACAGCTTTAATAAACAGAAGTAAGAATTACAACAGCTTACACCAGAATCCAAACGATCCTTCCGGACGCAGGAGCCAGGCGAAAAAGAGACCTAGCGAGCAGCTTGCTAGGTTTATAGGCAGGCTTTAGCCTGAGGGCGGCACGCCCCCAAAACAGAATGTGATTGGCTGAACTCCCCTATCAGGAAAAGTCTTTTATATTTCAGCACACTGAATCACACTAAGTGTTCTGTGAAGACTAAATTTCATTTTCTTACACATGTGATATACTTGTATTTTTACTTGTGTAATATTTTCACATGAAGGATAAGATAACCATACTAAAGAAAATAACATCATTGTTGTTTCTATCATAAATTTCTTAATGCTTGTTGATTCATTTCTGTGGGAAGGGATGACCACAAGTCACAGTGCATGTGGCAGCCCAAGGCCGTTTGAAGGAGTCCAGCTTGTATTTTTGCCATAGATTTGCCTTCAACTTGCAAGACCCTTATCTCAGTCACGCTGCTGCTGGGATTGTAGGCATACACTACCACACTGGGCCGGAAACTTAGGTTTCTCTTGAATAAAAAGTGATTCAACATAAAGTAACTGTTCATTTTTATGTTCAAAATATGCACAAAATATGATGTACATCAAATATAATCTCCTTGAGACAAGTATTTCTAGCCTTAATATCATGAGAATCTTCTTGACAGGTTGGTCTTTTTTTTTTATTTCATAGTGAAAGGATTTAAGATTAGGAAGGAGGAAAGGGAAGAGAGAAATGATATAATTACATTAAAATACAAAAATAAATTATTTATTTTCTTTTATTGGAAAAAGTAACTTAAATAGGTGGATTCTTGTGGCTGGTGAAATGGTGCTTACCATCCAGCCTGAGGCCGGAGATTAACCTCAGAAACACTCAAGGTGGGAGAACAAAACTGATCCCTGTCAGTTGTCTTTTGACACTCCTGCACGCTGGTGAGCACACACACATGCACACAAAGATGCGCACACACACACACATGAACAAACGAAAGATATTTTAAAAACGGACTCACAGCCAATCGGCAGTGGTTCACTCCTTTAATGTTAGTGCTTGGGAGGCAGAGGCAGGAGGATCTCTGTGAGTTCGAGGTCAGCTTGGTCCAGAAAAACTAGTTTCAGGATAGGCTCCAAAGCAACACAGAGAAACCCTATATCAAAAAACAAAAAATAACAAAAGCAAAAAAAAAAAAAAAGGAAAAGAAAAGAAAAAAAATGGTCTCACAAAAGAAACTGAAAGCAATTTATTGGAGGTTTATGTCAGAGAATATGGTAGACATCCCAGGGAAGAACAAAGGCTTCCAAGATTTTGCTTCTTGTAGATTTACTGAAGGGAGTAAAACCTTTCCAGGGCAATGCAGATTGTGTGCACAAAAGCTACAACCCAGCTATCCGGAGTACTTGAGAAGAGTGTTTAAACTTCATCATGAAATTAATCTTGTCCTTGGGTAAGATTTGTTCTGTGAAAACTAGCCCTCAGCATTCACTGTAAAGAGAAAGAAGTAATCACATTATTTACTGTTTTGCTAGCTTCAGGCCAGGAGAAAAGAGTTCACTGTGACTCCCAATGGTTACCCTTTAACAACGTGACCAAGAAGGAGAGCCAACACAACTGCTCCTCTCCTGTCACCAGATTCAGTTTCAGTCTTGTTGGTGTCGGGACACTTTCAAGCTCTTGTCATTGGCTCATCTTTAACTTTGTAAGTATTTGCTAGGCACTCTGGTGTCTCTGTCAGAGCCCAATGGTGGTGTATTTTTAATCTAGCTATGAAAGGCCAGAGCTGTGAATGAGACTGGAGTTTCCTGATTAGCTCTTGAAATCTGTCTCCTTTAAATATCTTAATTTCCAATCTACAAGAATATTATCATTCTTAAAAGCTGTGACGATGTTTCATAAATAAACATGAAAATATTATCAAGTAGAAAAAAAAAGAATATTACCTGCCACCAATCATGCCATTTGTCTCAGAGGCAACTGACATATTGACATTCAAATCTCTCAAAGGATGCCCGGAAAAGAGAGAACTGTAGAGGATCCTAACATCCCCTGCTCTTTCCCTCCATCCCAATCAAGAGCATCCTATAGTTGTGGGAAATGAATGTAGAGTAATAACTTTTGTTCCCTTCTTAAAATGAGACACAATATTACCAAAGAGTAAGTTTGGAGAAAATCATGATGAGAAGAAAAAATTAGAAAATAGAAAGACCTGGGAGAGAGTTAGGACTAAGTTTGAGTCAGGAAAATAGAACACATCAGACACATCAACAGCATTCTCATCGGTCACTCACATCTGCCGAGATACCAACTACGGTTGACTAATCTGCTATCCACATGCAAACGGAGCCTCCATATTCTTCATTTGCCTAGTCCTCCATGTAGGATGAGGCATTTATTATGATTCCTATAATATAATTGAAACATGAAACATAGGATTTGTATGCCTATTTGCCGTAATAGCAACAACATTCATAGACTACATTCTCCCATGAGGACTAATATCTTTTTGAGGGGCCACAGTAATTGCAGATCTCCTATCAGCTATCTCTTACATCGGGACAACCCTAGTAGAATGAATCTGAGGTGGGTTTTCAGTAGACAAAGCCACTCTGACTCAATTCTTTGCATTCCACTTTATTCTACCCTTCATTACCACAGCCCTTGTATTAGTTCACCTATTATTCCTCTATAAAACCAGTTCTAACAACCCATCAGGCCTGAACTCAGATGCAGACCAAATTCCATTCCACCCTTACTACACAATCAAAGATTTTTCTAGGCGCCCTCCTTCTATCAATAATTCTCATAATTTTGGCTTGATTTTTTTCCAGATATTCTCAGAGACCCAGATAATTACACCCCAGCAAATTCACTTAACACCCCGCCACACATTAAACCAGAATGATATTTTCTATTCACCTATGCTATTCTTCGATCTATCCCTAACAAACTGGGCTGAGTTCTAGCTCTAATTCTATCAATCCTCATCTTCATCCTTATACCTTCCCTCCATACCTCAAAACAATGAGGACTTATGGTGTGGGAGAATTGTCTGTATTCTGTCAATCATGTTTTAAATAAACACTGATTAGCCAGGCAGGAGGTGTAGGCAGGGAAACCAGACAGGAAGTGGAAATAATGCAAGGAGAGCAGGAGAATTCTGGGAAGGAGGAAGCTGATTCCTCCCACTCCTGCCCAGATCACCAAAGCAGCAGGATGTGATCTGCCCCACTGAAAAAAGTACTGAGCCACATGACTAAAATAGATCAGAAAAATGGGTTAATCAAGATGCAAGAGTTAGCTAATAAGTAGCCTGACCTAATGGGCCAATCAGCTTTATAACTTATAGAGATCTCAGTGTGATTTTTCTCTGGGACTAAACAGCTGGGGGGCAGGGCGGGAAAGAAGCCCCAACAAGCAGGCCCGCTCATGTTACAGACTTACCTTCCACACAATCACACAAACAATATATTGAATTCTAGTAGCTGACCTTCTTACCCTCACATGAATTGGGGGCCAATTAGTTCAACACCCATTCATCATTATTGGACAAATAGCCTCAATCGTTTACTTTGCCATTATTGTAATCTTCATACCTATTGCAGACATAATTGAAAACAACATTCTAGAACTATATTAAATGTCCTGATAATATAAACATTACACTGGTCTTGAAAACCAGAAATGAATAAACCTTTTTTCTCAGGACATCAAGAAGCAAGGACTCCTCCCCCACTATCAATACCCAAAGCTGACATTCTTTTTAAATTACTTCTTGTACATAAATTTATATAGGATGTTAATACATTTATGTATATTGTGCATTAAATTATATTCCCTAAGCATATAAGCATGTATTAACTATTAATTATATAGGACATTTTATTCTTTATCAACATAACGTTCATTAAACCATGACTATGATACTCAAACATTCAATTAATAGGACATATCTGTGTTATCTTACATGCAGCATTCTGTTATAAACTTTTCTTGTCTATATGACTATCCCCTTTCCCATTTGGTCTATTAATCTACTGTCCTCTGAGAAACCAGCAACCCGCCCACCTATGACCTTTTTCTCTCTCTGGGCCCATTTTAACTTTGGGGTGACTAATGTGAAACTTTACCAGGCATCTGGTTCTTACTTCAGGGCCATATTAATGTTTTATCGTCCATACATTCCCGTTAAATAAGACATCTCGGTGGTATGTGTCTAATCAGTCCATGCCTAACATAACTGTGGTCTCGGGCAGCTGATATTTTTTAATTTTCGGGATGCTGTGACTCAGCATGGCCGTCAAGGCATGAAGGTCAACTTACCACGTAGCTGGACTTTTTAGTCAAGTATCATTTATCCTCATGTAAACCTTCCGTAGCATATTAATTAATGGCCCTGGGACATGAAGAGGTCTGTGAAGGAAGCAACCCTCCAGTTCCTCTTGTGTATGAATGCATCTCGTGAATGGAGGCTCTGGATGCCTTTCTCCTGACGGGCTTTACTAGAGCCTTTGTAAAATAAGCAGCCTTAGAGAATAAAAGCATCTGCGGGGCGCGCATCCTGTCCAGCAGGAATGAACGCCACCAAAAACGAGAATTCCTTCTCTGGTCACATCTTTATTTTGAGCATTCCCTTGAGGAAAATTGAGGGAAGGGAAGATAGAGCAGGGACGAGAGAAAGCTTAGAGAGAGAGTGTTGGGCCCCGAGGCAGCTGCTTTTAAACGGTGGAGCGGCTTGAATGCTGTCCTGATTGGTTAATGCCATTCTGCTGGTCTGAGCATGTGCAGGCAAGGGTGCTCAGCCCCACGTGGCTACCTCCAAACTGCAGGACCACCTGTGCCTCCAGGTGGCTCCCAACATCTCCCTCTTCTCTTGTTAATAAGAGCAATAAGGCAAAACTATTTTTCAATCTGGTCCCCACCTCATGATGTGTGGACCGATTAAAGAAAAGAAAAGCAAGACACACCCTTCCCGTGCAATGGGACAACTACTTCCCTGGGAGTGCTAGGGCTGTGTCTGCACACCCTCCGCCTATGTATACCTTCCTCCATGCTTTGTGGGACTATCTGGTCCCTAGAGGGTACAAAGGCTATGCATGGCTAATTGCCTATGAGCTCTTCAGAAGCTGAGAGCCAAACTTGGGGTGAGGATACACATTCCAAGCCTGTGTCACAAAGACCTTGTCCCACCTCACTTGGGCTAGCAGGTAGCACACCAATCAAAGACATACAGCACTTCCACCTATACACAGCATGCCAAGAATATCTCTGCTCCCACCCATTCCTAAGGAAGGAAAAGGCAAAGAAGAGTCAGTCAGAAAATTGTTAAGAGATAAGAGGTTGCACAGGGTGCTGCTCAAGTCGATGGTGTGAAACAGCTGCTCTTGGCACCGCTCAGAAGGTCATCTCTGCTGCCTCCACATGAATCTTCCACAGCAGGACACTCAGCATCCACTGGGTCATCTTCTTCTTTACTTCTCTTGTCAGTCTCGCTGGCACCCAGATGTATGTCAGCATTCCTAGAAAAACATAAACAAAACTCTCCTCCCAAATTAACATTTAAGAGTACTAAAAACTCTCAGTGTAAAAATTCAGCACAATCAGTACTGGAAGTAGGCTGGTTTTGAACTTAGAGATCTGCATATCTCCGTTTCAAAGAGCAAATCTTGTTTGCCTGTACCAGCAAAATTTTGAATTAAAATTAAGTGTATAGAATGCAAGAGAAATCCTTTCTCTGGGGGAAGCTATCACTGGTAGTGTAGTCCCCCTCTTATGTCTAAAAACCAAAGCAGTTGTCACTGGGAATTGAACTCATGACCTTTGGAAGAGCAGGCAGTGCTCTTAACCTCTGAGCCATCTCTCCAGCTCCCTGCATTCAAATGATGAGGGAGAATGGGCGTAGACCATCGATCATCTACTACTTCCTGCTGACAAAGGGGCGATGTTTGGGGGATAAATGTTTTCATCTGACTGAATTTTTGGCGACAAATGTTTTTATCTGACTGAATTCTTGGCGGCTGTGGCTGAGCGGCAGCGGCAGCAGCAGACAGCGGTGGTTGCCCCGCCTCTGAGGCCCATTGTGGCGCGCTCCGCATGGCCCAAAGGCATGGCTCCGCCCCGGGCCGTGCGCGGGCTCGCCGTTTATCCCGTAACTGCGAACTGTACCTCAGCCTCACCTCAGGCATTGAATTCGCACCGCCAAGCTCCGGCGAGGGGGGCATCCGCCCACCCGTGGGGGGGCTTCTCCTGCCTGGTCTGCCCGCGCGCGGAGCCCCGTTCTCTGGGAACTCATCTCTGCCCGCCCATGTTGCTATGGAAACACAGTTCAGAGTTTGGCCCCTCTCCTTCTTTAGGTCTTTAGCGGTGCTGCAGCTCACCACGCAGCTTCCGCCTCTGCCTCCCGAGTGCTGGGACTACAGGCGTGCGCCACCGCGCCCGGCTACTTCCTCAAACAAAGTTCAAGTTTTCTGTACGTGAGAGCCAGAGACTGAGCTCTCTTAACAAAATTAGGCGAAAATCACCTCCAAAAGCTCTGTGGCTCTTTAAGAATAGGGAAGGCAGTCTTAGAACACGATCAACTCGCCTCCCTACGAGACTGTTGCCTCCGAGTCTCTTATCAGCGAGTACGCAGGTGGACGGAAAGGGAGCGGAAGCCGCGGTCTCCCGTACCCCATCGTCCTCATAGTCCCGCCTTAGTTACCTCGCCTTTTTTGCTGCTGTTTTTATTTACATTCCTCCTGCACTGAACTTAAGGGATTTTTCTTCCCCGTTGCTTTCTGTACCTTCTTTCAGATACCTTAACTTTGATTTTTTTTTTGTATTTTCTTTTCTTTTTAGGCCTATCCTTTGAAATTCTTTTTCCTCCCCTTTCTGGAGGAATTCAACCAACGTCACTCACCGCTCCACGTTCTCAGAGTTCTGAAATTCACGGCTCTCTGTGTCCTGGTGTCTGATCTCAGCTTTTTCTCCCGGGCTTTTAGCACGTTGCTGGGCGCTTCCTTCTCAGGGTCCCCCGGCGTAGTTGTCAGGGTCCCTCAGCGTCCCGGGGTTTCGAGCACCAGTTGCGGGGCGCGCATCCTGTCCAGCAGGAATGAACGCCACCAAAAACGAGAATTCCTTCTCTGGTCACATCTTTATTTTGAGCATTCCCTTGAGGAAAATTGAGGGAAGGGAAGATAGAGCAGGGATGAGAGAAAGCTTAGAGAGAGAGCGTTGGGCCCCGAGGCAGCTGCTTTTAAACGGTGGAGCGGCTTGAATGCTGTCCTGATTGGTTAATGCCATTCTGCTGGTCTGAGCATGTGCAGGCAAGGGTGCTCAGCCCCACGTGGCTACCTCCAAACTGCAGGACCACCTGTGCCTCCAGGTGGCTCCCAACAAGCATCCTCTTTCTTTGGGACAAAAAGAATGTTTGCTTGTTCTTCATTATTGAAATCAGTGTCCATAATCAGAGCATAGTCAGTCAGATTTACCCTGCTTTGGAAACTGTGGTTCCCTAGACTCAAGATTCCTTGTCACTGCCAACAGTGGTGCCCTTCCCCATTGTCGTTATTTCCTGGAAAAGCAGAGCACAGGCTCACAGGGTAAACGGGGGCACTACAGTTACCTCCACAGCGGTGAACAATAAATACCGTCTTCCTTCTCTGGGTTATATACTAAAGTCTCAAACAGAAATAAGTAATTCCATATTTCCCTGAACGAGAAGCCCGTCCCATTGACAGTCAGTGTAATCTCTAGTCAGAAACCTTTGCTCTCCTGGGCCATCTAGGAAAAGGGAAAAGCAACTGCTCTGCCAGTATGTATCCTCTGTATACACAGAGGAGCTATCCAACAATGCAAACAAGTCGATTCGAGTGTTGCTTTCGGGAGGTTTGACAGTGCCAATCTGCTCTCACCATGCCATTTCTAGCTGCCTACTAGAAACATGCCCAAATCTCAGTAGTGGAAAGGTGGTGACAGCCGTACCCACACTCTACACCCAAGCTTGTCTAGCCTGGTCAAAACTGTGGATAAGCAATGGGAGGCAGGTGACAAATGAGGGATGAGAAGAATCGTCCCTGGTCTACTGTTTGTTGAGCTAGGGGTGATTAGTTAACCATGAAGAAATCATTACTTAGGCAAAATATTTATACAGCATGCAAAATTAAATGTCCATACACTTCAAGAACTGGTCTACAGAGATGGTCCTGGCTAGTTGAGTTGGATGAATATTTGGTATTGTGGAAAATTTAGTAAGTGAGCCTTTCCTAATGACAGAGGAGCACGTAAACATTAAATTAATCAATAAAATGTACATGTAACAGAAGGAGTACAGTTGTAAAGTGCAGAGACTTCTGAGGTGGGCTGAGTGTAGCCTTCGCTGAACTTGCAGCAAGTTTCTGAGAGCAATTGCCATGAGTGTGAAGGAAACTTAATAGAAAGAGCTAAAAGGAGAAGGAAATTACTCTGCCCATACGTCAAGAACTCACTTCCCACCCTCCTGTGATCGCCAGGGAAGAGTTTTCTTACTTAAAAAAAAAAATTGATATGTATGTCTATGCGAGAGAATGTCAGGTGTGCAAATGCCCGGGGAGGCTAGAAAATATCAAATCCCTTGGAGCTTGGAGTTAGATGACTTACGAGCAGGCTACCATGAGGGCTGGGAACTGAACTCGGGTCCTCTGCAAGTGCAGTAACAGCTCTCAGACACCAACTATCTCCAGCCTCAGAGTAAAGATTTTAAACACTGATTCTTTTTTTTTTTAACCTTTTGGTTGTGGGGAAATTCAGGTGTAAGTAATTGTGATACGACTACGACACATATAGATTTGTCTAGCAATGCATGCCTTTTTTCTTTAGTTCTTAATGAATGATATAAATTCAAAAGGAAACTTGAGATAAAAAGTTGCTCCCACCTTCCACCAATGTGACTATGGCGTCTATAGAAGTGCTTCTGCTACGATCTACCATCTTGGGGACCGGTAGATGTCTCAGTGGGTGAGGAACACTTGCTGTGCCATCCTGAGGACCTGAGTTTGAGTCACCACCACCCACGTGAAAACCCAGACTTGTCTATCTGTGTCTGTAGCTTCAGAACTGGGGTTCATACGCAGGGTCCCTAGAGCCAGTTCCTGTTCATTGAGAGACTCTGTCTCAAAGAAATAAGTTAGACAGTGACAGGAGAAAATGCTGAATGTCCTGTTATGGCCTCCATATTTCTACACGGAGGGAGTGCCCAGCTCCACACTTACCCCTCCCCCACACCATAGACACACATTCATATGCACACCATACACAAACATAGGCACATATATACACACATTAACATTCATACATACCCTCACACACCATACACAAACATTGGCATATATATACACACATTAACATTCATACATACCCTCACACACATAAACATACATACACACACACTCAAACACACATATACATACATACACACACATACACACACACTAACACTTCTACATATACACTCACAGAAAAGCTAACAGGTTAAAGGAGTATACTCAAAAAAATGAAAGTGGTAAGAACTAGAGGATAGGTTGGTTTTTTTTTTATAATAACACAGAAATTAAACAAAAACTGATTGATTTCTCTGTAGGCTTTCTTTTTTTTCTAATTTCTTATTGTGACCCATTTAATCACATCAAATTTCATGGAAATGAAAATGAAAACTAAGTGCTCTATCTTCAATTCCAAGTTCTAATCTCTTACACATTCCTATTAATCTTCAAGAGAATCCTTAACCTTTTCTTTCATTTAGAATAAATGAACATGTTCAGCCCATTTTACTGCTGAATAAACCAAGATTTTTTAAAAGTATAATAAATTATACAGATGATATTAGTATAAACCTAGGAATTTGAAATTTGACATTGTCTCTGAACTCACAGAAAATGTAACCTCCCATTAATAACATTTAATTGACAACTCTGTAACATTATTACACGTATGCACTTGCAATTACATCTAATCTCCTATTAAAGTCTAACTCATGAATACAGAAGTAACCTCTATTTGAAATGTTAATGATGCTGTTTGTGATATATTGTGATATATATGATTCTGGAAAGTTAAATATGTGTCATTCAAGATGTCATACATAAATATAGAAATAAATCTAAATGAATGCTGTTTTTTATCACCAACTAAATTATAAGCGCATTAAAGACATATCTTTGAAAATTGCTTTCTAAAATCAAATGTGCATGTATTACCTCTGTTTACTCTGTTCCAGGTATAGGAATTAATAGGTCTAAGACACAGAGTATCTGAATATTTGTGCTATGTAACTGAAACCTGCCATATTAATTGTTTCTTTTAGAAATACAGATAATGAAACCCACTGATTGCCTTTGTTCCAAGCAATGGATTTTAATTACATTTAGAAAATGTAATTAATAATAATTGCATTATTACAACTACATAATATTAATTACAATTACATTAGAATAAAGAACTCTAATTTCATTTGGAAAAAATAGAAGTGATTCTAAAGCTCAGGGTGTTCTTTCAAATTCTAAGTAGTCTTATAAAAATTATTTCTATTCTTTTAAGATCACATATTTTGTCTTTTTACTCATTTGACCTCGTAATGCCCTAAGTATAAAATACTCTTACTTAATCTCCAATCTATTAAAGATAAAGAATATCATTAGTCAGAAAACTGTTTCAAATGAGTTCCTTTTGCTTGAATCTTGAATGGTAGAAAAAGAGCATTGGTGTTTTACAGCTGTATTGATAAGTTTATTTGTTTTTATGGGTGTTACAGTACTTGAGGGGGTAGATCAGATTTTTGTCTGTAAACACTATAAAGGCAAGGTTATTTACTCTTTAGACTTATGACCAGAGAGTCAGTTTAATTTTAAAATCTTCTAGATTCTTATCTGGGTCTCTTACAAAGAGATTATAGTCGCTGGGAGTACTAAACACCAACAATCTGTCATTCTGGTGGGTGTGTTATTATTTCCATTTAGCTGTTGTGTTGTTTAATTATCTCTACAACATTCTTGGTAGTAAAATAAAGCTGTTCCATAGAACATCCCAGCCTTGGATTAACACTTAGTAGATATAATACTAGACAGTTTCCTTAATCTTCTGTAAATGGCAAATTTGAACTTTTGGAAACTCTTAGGCTAACAGGATAAAATAAGAGCAGAAACCTTGAGTTCAAGGAGGAAAGGGAACTTTTCATGTATTCAAGCCAGTTCCTGCCTTAGAGGCTTAGAGATTGTCCCACGGTTCCAAATACAACCAGATAATGAATGCATCAGTACATGGCAAAGTCACGTACACACTTAAGGAGCCGCTGTGCTAATAAACAAATAACAACAATGACAGTCAATATGACCTGAAATCCTTGATAATTGAGAATTTGTAATTTAGACTACTATTCTAGATGATGATGCTCTATGACATTCTTTATATTTGCGAAATTACTAATTAAAATAATAAAGTTGTCGGGATCATTTAGAAGAAATGAAGATAGAAAAGAGATACGTCATATCAAATTTCTTTCTTCATAGAAAAGTATATTTACACTATGTTTACACTCAGCCTAAGCATGAACTGAACAAGGACAACAAAAGTAGATGTCAACATGGACCGGGGAAAGCTCATGAGCTCTCCATCTTACACAAAGAACAAGCGGCCACTAAAGAATGCTGAAAACAAGAGAAACAGTATTCCTCAGGGAAGAACACACTTATTGGTTACATAATACTAATTAGACAGTCTTTAAAATGACATAAAAGTAACATTATAAAGACTGAATAATAGGTAGTATTTAGGAATACACACACACACACATAAATTCACACACATGCGCACACATATATAAATGAGTCTGTGTGTGCATGTGTAATATCAATTAATAATAAAAGAAGCCATAAATTTGAAATAGATCAAAGAGGGAAAGAGGGGTATATGGGAAGGTTTTGAGGGAGAAAAAGAGAAGGAGAAATGATGTGATTATATTATAACATCAAAATAAAATAAATTTTATGAAGCTGATTTTAAGAGTAAATAACCAAAGGTTGAAGACAGCAAAGGTCATCTGTACTATAAGCACATTTCATCTATAAACGCTCCCATCTAATTTCAGACACTCTGTGACATAGTCATATTACAGAAGTTGGGTATATTATTACCTGGAAACCAGATTCTCTTGCCTGTGTCTCAAATCCTTATATGGCATGAATCTGAATATATTTCAAATTTGTTGGATTTAGCACTGTTTTTATATAGCTTCTTTTAACAGGGTTTTTTTTTTGTGGTACTGAAGGTAGAACCTAGGACCTCACACATGCTAGGCAAGGATCCTATGAGCCATGTCCCCAGCACTGCATTCATTCTTAAAATAAAAAAACAAAATCATCAAAATTAATAGAAGAACATCAATACGTTACTTAAAACGGAGTCGTTGCACACAAATGTGGTCTTTTATGACAGCATGGGTTTTACCTATTTTGAACCTGTCATGTCATCTGATTTAGCTGGCTGACCTAATAGCCTCCTTCACTCATGGAAAAAAAAGTAAAATTTAGAGAATGTTGAACTCGACTAATATGTAAATTAAAAGAAAATTTTGGACAAATTCCTAAAGCGGGTTCATATAGGATAAGCTATATGACTTATATGACCCAACATAAGTGAGAATGTTGACATCCTTTGTCAAAGGTTGTAAGAATTTCAACAAAAAGGGGCAATAACACTAAACCTGATTCAAGACTCTTCTGAGTGTGAGACTCTGTTTTATGGCTAAAATTACATATTCATGGGGCCAATCGTCTTCAATGGATACAAGTCACCAACATGGAAAGTTTGGCTTAGCTATCATTTAAGAAATGTGATACAGGTAAGACCCAGTTGGGAAGATTGTGGTAATTATGTGATTAAAATGCACAACCTGATGGCTAGTGACATACTACATGTATTTACTGTGTAAGAAGAATGTTGGTGGCTTAATAGACACAGCTAATTGAAATGAGGCTGAGTAGTACGTAGCATGCACACAGACTAGTTTCTATGATTTAGAATTCAGCAGAATAATGTGAAGTCTTTTACTACTTAATTAAACTTCTGTAATGCCTGTTTTACCAAGATGAATAAAATACATAAATTGTATGAGGTGACATCCAAAGCACACAAAAGAGAGAAATGTAAAAATCAGAACAGTGGGTACATTAAACTGATTCTTAATAATTGAAACCAATTTAATCATTTGAGATTGTTTTATTCTAGCTGACGTAATACTGTAGCAGTTAGTTATATTCTAATTATAACCTGTTTCATTTTACTCTGCCTTTCTAGTTAATTATTACAGTCAATTTGTAAAATGACATGGTTCCACATTTGCATAGGTCACTATTAAATAAATGAATAGCTGAAATTACTCTAGCATTGAAGTGTCAACTTTGGTAGAAGTCAAGAGGACTTCAAATGTTCTTCTAACACCCCTTAATGTGTTAATGACCACTATTAAACTGCAATTAAAAGGCCAGGAAAAATGCATGAAACAGTTAATAGAAAAATAGCACAGACACAATTAAAATGATTCTGGAATTTTTTTTGACTGATAGAAAATAAAGTGATATGCTGTAAAAATGTAGTGTGAATCTATTTCTAACTCAAGGCAGAGTTGACAGTTTAATGATAACAAATCATAGGCTGCCTTTTGGGGGGAGCATTGAACGTCAGCTTAAAATTAACATCAGTAGTAAACAAGACAATGTAGTGATTTTACCTTGTATTTAAATTACTACTTATTATGGTACTAAATAATAGCTTTAAATAACTTGGTGTCCAGATTACTGATATACAGTCTATCTGTGGGGAAAGAAAAGACAGTGCTGAAAGATATGTTTAAGGTTTTGTCATTCTAAATAAAGGATAAACGTACGTCTTTGCAGTGCAAGCCTCATTAAAGTTGCCCATGAAACCTTTCACTGAATCTCTTCTATACTGAAACCTCAACATTGTCATTAGAGTACTTCACTCACCCAAGTAATGAGCAAGGATGATCAGCGTAGACTGTATCACCCAGGATGCAATTTAACCCAAGAATGCAAGAGAGAAACAGTAAGTAAGTAAACAAAATTGTACATAAGCGTTCAACTGGCAAGCAGCACTTCACAAAATATATTAGACTGTTTTACAAGGTATGTTTTTATTAATTTTCTTTTCACCAATTTGATGACAGTTCTTCTTATTGTCTAGATATCCCAAAATGTGAAGGCATAGAAATTCCTTATCAAATATTGTTTATTGAACACAAGTCAAGGATACACAAATGTTAAAGTGGCTCTAGTAGGTCTATCACTGAGGATGACAATGATTACAAACGTGGAAAGAAATGGGCACAAGAGTGTACCCAGGGATCCAGATCTATATCTCTCTTCCGTGGCTATGTAAATATGTGAGTTAGCATTAGATTTTTTAAAACGATTTACTTTATTTAATCAACTCTGTGTAGATCTGTACACACGAATGCGAGTGGTCATGGAAGACAGAAGTACGGCTGTAACTAGAGCTGGAGTCACTGTCTTCTGTGAGTTGCTTGGTATAGCTGCTAGAAACTTGAGTTGGGTCATCCGAATGAGCAGTCTGTGCTCTGATCCACTGATCCATCTCTAGCCCCAACTGCTACCTTCTGTCTTGAACTACTTGTTGTCTGAATTCTGCACTTAAGTTCTGATATAAAGATCATTATATCTTTAGACAGACAAATGTTCATGATAAATTCATGACTAATATTGGATTCTTGAAAACGGAAGCCTTGTCATTTCTGACGACTGATTTTAATGACTGGTGGGATATGGTATTAGTGTTGTACTCCATTGGTGCATAATATTTATGTATTTTTAATACTGAATACATCAAGACATCTCTTGACCCATGTCTAAAATATAACCACTAAGGAAATTTTCACTTCATAAAATTGTAGACTATAATCATAGAAATACTTTCTAGTGGTCTGAGAGCGAAAGGATTCATTTTAATCATCCAGTCAAAAAGAATTCTTGCCAGGCACCACCGTTGACTTTCAGAGTCTACACAATGCCATCTTTAGGATCTTTCTAGAACCGATGATCAGTGAGAGGGAAGACTTTTGGCACTTAGTGTATGAATTAAACATTTGAGGCATTTCAAATACCATGCATTCTCTCAACCAGGCTAGACTGAGGCAATCATCACCTAGTCCAGAGCAGTTTAAAATATATATTTTTAAATTTAAATTAATGTTTAAATAACTTGTCATATTTAACTTTAAAAATAATTTATTGGAAATCTTGTATATAAAACTCTCTTTCATATACTATAATCTATCTTCAACAAAAAGATAAGTCTGGTAATTATTCTGCTAAACTGTGAAAAGAGAAAGATTCAGAAAGTAGGAACACCTGTGAGTATCACAGTCACATTTGAATCAGTGAAGCAAGAGGATCTGTGTGAATGTCACTCTCCCCATATACATAAAGTGGCGACCGTAATAAAGTTATGCTATTTCCCATGTCTCAGTCTCAGCAGCTTTTGCCAAAGGTGCTTATCTTGTTCGATGAGAGGCCTTTCGGCCCACTTGCTACTTCTCACATTCTCACAAAGAAGCTAAGAGCAACTGTATTTTCTGTATATTCTGTGGTTAAGATTTTGCCAGAGCCTGACAAAGAAAATGGGAGTCAGGGGCCACATATACAGAACTGGTGGTGGAACAAAGGTGACAGGATCCTATCATTATTTATAGAGCTTAATATAACGAAAATGATAATCATGTGGGAATTAGAAGGATATTAAAAGGCAGATTTCTAATTGTTTTTTTTTCCAGTAAAGATATAACTAGTTGAAGTTGGTGTAATCTTATCTCAAAAAGATTGCTTGTACTGTGGAAATCTACCACAGCAAAAATGTGATTTCCAATGAGAAAATTCAGCCATGGGTAGATAAAATCTATGTCTCTTTGTAATTTATAAAAGTAATAACATAAAACCCAGGATTTTTGTTATCATCAAGATAATTTCATAGCATGTCAGAAGGTTGTCTATGTTTAAAGGAAATAAGATTTCTTGTGGGGCTTGAGAATGTGGGAAGCTAACAGCATAGAAGCAAAGGAAGACTATGGTGCTCTAATGCCAGGACTTGAACTCCTGGCTAGAAAATTGTCTAAACAAAGTAGGAACTATTATGACAGAAACTTTTGTCATTTTGAGTTTTGATATTAGTAATTTGAGGACAGTATAGTGATATTTAATGATCAAAAATGAAAAGGATAACATCAGAAAGGTGTTGGCCACTGATCACGAGACTGTTAAGAATCAGGAAACAGAGCCAATGTAACACCAGTGGTTCTCTTCTGGTGGCACATGGCAAAGGACTCAAGAGGCTGAGTGAGGGAGATTGCCAAGATTCAAATCTCAGCTTGAGCTACAGTGTGAGACCCTGTCACCCAAAATCAAGTGAAAGAGACAGAGACAGGGGCAGGGGAAAAAAGGGAAATTTGGTATGGTATGGTATGGTATGGTGGTACATGCTTGCCATTCGAATACACCAGAGGTAGAGTTGGGAGGAATCACTTCATGTTCAAAGGCCAGTCAGGTTGTACAATGATATCCTCTAAAAATATAAAGGAGTGAAAAGAGACTTGTCATTTATAATTATGCTGCAGGAAAGAGCAGAAATATTTAACTACTAAATTCTACCTTAGAGTCTCTCACTTATCAAAATAAAAAAAAGCAAACTTGTTCACCTTGTTTACACACACACACACACACACACACACACACACACACACACACACCTACCTAAAGTCGAAATTGAGTAATAGTTTATTCATTTTGAGAATTTCCTCTCATAAGCACTAATGTTAATGCATGTGTCCTCCCTAGTTGGCTTAGAAACTATCTGTTCCTTAATACAAAACCATGTGGATGACAATGGATTTTAACAATTGCTTTCAAAATATTTCATTATTTTCAAGTAACGCTGAAGCCCTGTTTGTAATCACAATTACTTTTTTACGTCCTTCTACTTCTAAGGAAATGCTGTAATGCACATTTAAAATTAGTTTTGAGATTAAAATTCTTTGTTAAGAATGTTTAGGAAAATATTGGAAATGATTAAAATGTTTGAATCAATAAGAATAAAAAGTGTATTGATGAAAGTTTCCATAGGTTAAAGTAATGAAATGTTTAAGAACATAGAGATATTTGTAACAAGAAAGAGAGAAATAGCCCCCCACATTTCTTAGTGTTTATGGCACAGGATTGGACATTTTCAGGGTTAAAATCTACTTTTTTGTAATGTAAGTTGAACTCAAGTATACAGAATATGGAAAAAATATCTGAAAAGGTCTTTAAAGTTTGAAGCAGACACAATGAAAAATACACACATGCATTAAGCTTGAGATCAAAATATTAAAAGCAAAATTAATAGAAAGAAGCTGTCAATGGGGACAGATGTAGGCCTAAGTTAGAGTGTATCCTGCTACCCAGAATAGGTAACTCTAGAAAGCCTGGACTTCAAGCTGCCACACTGTAAAATTACCATCTGAAAGTATTCTTTAGTTCATTTTTAGGGACCCATAGAGCACTAACTATTAAATAGTTCAAAATCTAAATTTAAAGTTATTTCTATAAAAATTAATTTTTAATTTTAAACTATTATTCTTTATACTTAACTTTTGGAGATGACTTTGGTGGGTTTTTTGGGGGAGGGTTCTAGATGAAGGGGATACTTACTTATATTGGTAATTTATTTGAATATATAAAATTGGTGCCGGAGAAATGTCTGTATTCTGTCAATCATGTTTTAAATAAACACTGATTGGCCAGGCAGGAGGTGTAGGTGGGAAAACCAGACAGGAAGTGGAAATGATGCAAGGAGAGCAGGAGAATTCTGGGGAGGAGGAAGTTGATTCCTCCCACTCCTGCCCAGATCACCAAAGGAGCAGGATGTGATCTGCCTAACTGAAAAAGGTAGTGAGCCACATGGCTAAAATAGATCAGAAAAATGGGTTAATCAAGATGTGAGAGTTAGTCAGTAAGAAGCCTGACCTAATGGGGCAATCAGCTTTATAACTTATAGAGATCTCTGTGTGATTTTCTTTTTGGGCTAAAAAGCTGGGGGAATCAGGCAGGACAAAAAACTCCAAGTAACTGGCCCCCTTCATGCTACAGAATGGCACCCACGAGGATAACTGCATCCACAGAAAGCCTAAGAAGGCTTGGGAAAGACTAAAGTAAAGCATTTCGGGTTTTCAGCCGTAATAGGAAAAAAACTGCGCTGTTTTAAAATGCCAGCTTTCTGGGCCATCCTGCCAGACTCTTTCAAGCAGAAAAAAAACTCCTCTCTATTCCTTAGCAAATTAAAGATCTCAGGAAAGGAGAAATATACAGCAAAGAGAGATTCAAAAAGGAAGAAAACCTCTAAATGGTTTACAATGTGTTAAAAATATATACAGGCTAAAAGTTAAAGTTCTCAAAATAAAAAAAAAGAAAGAAAGAAAGAAAGAAAGAGTAGCCGGTTGTGGTGGTGCAGGCAGGTAGGATTTGCCTGGGAGGCAGAGACAGATGGATCTCTGGGAGTTCAAGGATAGCCTGGTTACAGAGGGAGTTCCAGGACAAAGATACACAGAGAACCTGTCTCAAAAGGCCAAAAGTTAAAAGTTAAAAATAAAAGAAATAGAGGTTAAAAATAAAGGCATGTAAAGATGGAAAATACACAGAGAATCTTGATATTGTATGTTATTATGATCTATTTAAATTGTTTGAATGCTGAGAAAGGAGCAACAGCTACTAAAAAAATATTTGCTTATAAATACTGCAGAATTAATCCAAGATATGTATTTTGAAAATACGTTGACTTCAGAACTGAAGTCAAAAGGTATGTTACTTTGGAGAAGAGATTTTGCTTTTGCTTCCACAGAAAATGAGAGGCTGTGGATTTATTCAGAGTTAAGAAAAATCAGCTTTGATCAAGAAAGACAAACTGAGAAATCTCTGGCAGGAACAGATGGCCCAGATGTTTGAGTTCTTCATCCAGAACAGGTTCAAGACTACTGCCGGAGATGATCAGGACTCACAGTATACTTCAGTCAGGACTTGATCATAACTCTAAATTTTCTTTAGGTCCCCATAAGATTATCAGCACCTCCAACCAGAGGGAAGGAGCCTGAAATACTGCGCCCACATTCCAAAAAAAATGGGCTATGGATATTTTACTTTTTTTTTTTTAAGAGGGGGAAGTGGTGCAGAAGAGTTATCTGTATTCTGTCAATCATGTTTTAAATAAACGCTAATTGGCCAGACTGGAAGTATAGGTGGAAACACCAGACAGGAAGTAGAGGTGATGCAATGAGAACAGGAGAATTCTGGGAAGGAAGAAGCTGATTCCTCCCACTCCTACCCAGATCATAGAAGCAGCAGGATGTGATCTGCCCCCGCTGAAAAAGGTACCGATCCATATGGCAAAATTTATCAGAACAATGGGTTAATATAAGCTACAAGAGTTATTAAGTAGCCTGAGTTAATGGGGCAATCAGTTTATAACTTATAGAGACCTCTGTGTGATTTTCTTTTGGGGCCAAACAGTTGTGGGATACTGGGTGGGACAGAAACCCGAACAAGCAGGCCCCGTTCATGTTACATAAAAATGACTTAGCTGCACATATTTTTAAAAAGCACCTAGATTCTAAAAAAAAAAAATTAATTGTAAAGTTGGGAAGATGTTGATCTATTTAAAGCCGACATGACGGTAGTGGAACTTTATGATATATCCTCTTGACATGAACTGAAGGAGATTGATTAGTGACTTACACTGGCGATGTCAGAATTTGCAGTACGGTACACACAAACTCCAATACAGTATACTATTAGCACTCTCAGTAACCAGTAATGATAATGAGATAAAAATTGACAACATCAATAGCCATATGTCCTCACATTCCAGAATAATGAGCTACATATGTCTCAGAGTCAGCTATATTCATAAATATATACACAGTCCAACAGACCTTTATGATATTATCAACATTAAGTTTTCTGTGGCCATAAACACGCATAAGCACAGTGAATACATAGGTGATAAAATTAATATAGAATACATTTACTGTCAATGGCAACAATAAAGATGGTGTTATCATGACCCTGCCTAGGTGATTTGCAATGTATGCTTTTGTTCTACTGTATGGAAAATGGTCTAAAATATCTATTTTTATTTTTAGCTTGCTCTTTTTTATTTTATAGTATGCTAGTGAAGTGAACATTTGGCATGCTTGATCTCCTGATGCTCTGAGCAGAGGATAAAAAGTGCTATTGTATTACAGTAGCTATCACATGTATTAGGATTTTTTAGAAAGGATGACATATCTTTCTCGGGATTTTCTTTGGAAATTTAAACCTCCTAAAAGAAAAATGTATTGTCTTAGTATGCTTAAGTTAGTAATTATTAAGCATGCAAATATCTCCTGAGAGACTTTTAGTGCAAGTTTAACAATGCTTTGAAATTCATTGTTATCCAAGTAACTTTTTTTTTAAACAATCTTATTTTACATACCAATCCCAGTTCTCTCTCTGTCCCAGCCTCCTAGTCAATCAACCTTCTCCTTACCCCACCTCCCATCCACTCCTCAGAGAGGGTGCAGGCTCCCTGGGGAGTCAACAAAGTCTGTCACAACACTTGAGGCAGGACCAAGGCCCTCCCCACTGTCTAGGCTGAGCCAGGCATAGATCTGCAAAATTTAACACATTTCCACGAGTGTATCTGCAGGTTCCTTTGACTCTTAACATTTCTTCTTCAGGAGCTAGCCTTAAACTGTTTCCTAATTTTCTTCAATTTTTTAAAAGGAAACTATGACATACATTGCTGAATTTTTTGAAATTGCCAAGGCAAAGAGGTTGTCAAAGGAGCTCCATTCAGTCTGGGGTTTAGCAACAAGCTCAGAGCCGATGTTCAGAAAGACATCAGGAAATCTGAAGAAAGACCTGACTCCCAGGATGTGTTTATACGACACATAGCCTGGCAATTGCCAGTGACTGACCTGTGCGGAGACAGACAGTATTCTCTGTAGCCAGCAGCAAACCTGAGTGCATCTACATGAACGATGATGAGTGAGACATAGTCGGATCCTTTCCAGAAATCTAAAGATACTCAGCTTTTGACTGAGGAGTTGATTCAATAAGGAAAACAAATTGTGAACAATTCTTTCTGCCTTATCTTTAGCGTAGATTTGAGGAACTTCTAGACTGGCAAAGAAACAAGTCACAACTGCATGGAAATTCATCCTTTCTAATATTTTCTTTATAATGAGATGAAATTAATAATTATTTAAAAATGAATCAGTTTTTATATTTGAAATGTTTCTTTAGCTCCACTATATATTGTGTATGGTGTGCAAACATATTTTAGCTATATTGAGGTGTGGTGGATATAAAACTCACACATATACACTCCAATAAATTGCCTCCATATACATTTAAAATGCAGACAATTCTCAGATTTGAAAGGTAAATGTAGTTTTTAACATGAACCTAAGCATAGGTTTTGAAGAACTTCATTAGGGACATTTGTATGGGTGTGGTATGTCTTATTAGAACATATTGCATTTATCTGTCTTCATGCACTTACTAGATCTAATTTGTAGTGACCCCATTAAGCTCACTTCTATAGCTGTGAAGGTTCAGACAGGCATTGTTTCAGCAAAACTGCAATTTTGAGTGCGAAAATCACATTCAAAGAGCAATGTGTGCAAAAAAAGCAAAGTATTAATGTAGAGAAATGAAAAGTGAATGAATAATTATTAAATCCTAAGAATGGAATGAAAAGGGTATAAATATAAACATGTATCATATTTCATATTTTTAGAGAGAAAATAAAATATATTTTACTATTTATATTCCCAGAAATATATTTTACTATTTATATTCCCAGAATATTTTTAAGTTAATATCTAATGTTGACATCATTCTTTTTGTTGGATCAATTATCTAAGTCTGAATAAACTTTAGTTGAGCAATTGTGAAGTGAAATAGGTATATAGTTTATTTCATTAGTATTAATTTGAACATTCTTGGTTTTGTACATTTTCATAGGCAGAATGTATCTTTATGGTAAATTTTCAGTTAGAATCAGTGTTTGTTTCCCAAATATATTAAAATTATTGGAAGTGCATTTGTTACTCTATGACTCTTCAGCAGACTTTGCAAGAAATGATAATAGCTTAATGTTATTTAATTTTTCTTAATTTTTTGATTGATTATATTGTTAAACTGACCTTTTTTAGATATTTTTTTAGCTTACATTATTTCAAATACATTTACTCTAATGTACAAAGAATTCTCTAGTGGATAATTGTCACACTCAATATTTGCCTTTTTGTTTCTGTGTTCCAAAAATTAAAAGAGGAATTGAGAAGTAAGACAAACTTGCTTTTTGATAACTTTTTAAAAAAATCTTGTGATGAATATTTGCATTGTGAAACACATTAATTTTGTTATTTTGATATAGTTTATACATGAGACCAGATTTGAAGTATAAAGCTGTTTATTATCAATTACTGGTATTAACAAAAAATAGTGTTTCATGTTATTTGAAAGGGAATGTTTCTGTAACTATTTGCATATACCTTATCAAAGAAAATCCACACATCATAAGTGTGTCCTCTGAAAATGCTGACTCCAGCTATCTGTGTGCAAATGTTATCTCCCAACTATTCATATGCTTAAGGAAGTGGTTCTGTTTAGCATGCTGTTTTTCATATTTCATTTAAGATAAAAGGTTGATCGTAGACCCCAGTGTTCTTGAGAATCATGAAGAAGAAATGGCCGTGCACAATTTGCTTCAGAGAATAATTGTGATGGGGAAAAAAAAATCCATCTAAACATATGTAATTGAATGACTCCAATAAATGTATAAGTGTGCACATATGTGTGCGCATGTGTGTGAAAAATCTGCACTACAAAGATTTCTAAATGTTAACTCCTGGTTGTCAACCTTAAGAGTACATGTCGCTTTTCTTCACAATTACACAAACTAACATTCGCGGTCATGGAAATGGACATTGTTTATGTTTTCCTCTTGTTTTCTTTTTCCACTCTGCAATGGTGGTAAGATAGACATGGATATGTGTGATTTTGTCTTCAGGGTTCTGTGTGTATTTTTTCATAGATGGTCATGTATGCATAAAAATAGAACCACATTAAGAGTATGAAACGTTAGAGATGATGCTAAAAGTAGTACTTAATCAGCGAAGCCAAAAGTACACAGGAAAACATATTTGTGCATATTCAACACATGGTAATTAGTATTCAGACTTTTTGAAGAAAAATACTTTTGCTTCAAAGATGGTTAGCTGACACTGTTCCTTGAACTGGTAAAGTCTGAAGTGCTTTCTTCCTGTGTTTTGTGTTTATAGACCTAATCTTCCCATGTTTCCTTTTTCTTAACTGTCCCTGGCAAGTAAAAATCATGAGTTTACATTATGAGCCAGTCACTGTGTTTCTGTGAGTAGAACTTAGTCTTGAATCTCAAAGTGAGTCAGCTATTACTGCCCCCACCTAACAGTGCCACAAGACTACTAAGTGACATTCAAATTTCAAATGAAAGTTTCTGTCCTAAATATCCACAGGTGCCACATCTAGAGAGGCAGTGAGGTCCTCAAGCATGGATTACAGTGGAAGTGCTATGCCCTCATGAAAAAAAAATAACATGGAAAAATTAGAAAGTAACAGTAGCCTTCTAAATTTTGTATGGCATTAACAAGCATCACTTCATTTTTCCCTTTTAATAGTAATATGCTCATTACTATAGTCAAAATACAATTTCCAATTTTCTCTAAAACTTTAACTGTTTTCAAATGTACTTCCTGAACTTATATTGCAAATGATCATAAATACTATATTCCATATTATATGCATACAAATATAAAAATGAGTATATAAATACATACTATCAAGGCAGATTGCTGATACCCTTATAATAAAATATTAGATAAACATTATGAAATCAAAACATATAACATTATGCTGAAATTAATATTTCATTAAGGAATCAAGTCAGGAGGATCTATCTCTTCTTTAGTATATCGTTAACATTTCTATTTATAGCAAAGTAATTACCAGATGATGAAACAAAATTCAAGCTCAATGTAAAGGATTTTATCACTGCACCTGATAAGAAATAAAGCAAGACATTATCCTTTTATATTGCCATTGGTTATAAACGTCTTGTTGTACTTTTATATGCCATCTGTAAATAGTTTTCCTACTTGTGTGTTCCTGCCCTGTGTTCTCACCACAGTGTCTGCCTTGATGAAGCACCTCTAACTGTTCAGTTCTGCTGATTATGTGTTTCAACTGTCATATCGCAAGCATGGAAGTCCTCTTTCTATAGATGTCTATTAATTCCATTTGAGTCAGGACATCTGTCAGTTCTCTTATTTCTCTGTTAAGTTTTTGTCTAGTTGACTTGTCCATTAGGGAAAGTAGGGTGTTGAAGTCTCCTACTATTAGTGTGTGAAATTTGATGTGTTATTTAAACTTTAGTAATGTATCTTTTACATATGTGGGTGCTCTTGTATTTGGAGCATGGATGTTCAGGATTGAGACTTCATCTTGGTGGATTTTTCCTGTGATAAGTATGAAATGTCCTTATCCATCTCCTCTGATTAATTTTAGTTTGAGATCTATTTTGCTAGATATTAGGATAACTACACCCACTTGTTTCTTAGGTCCATTTGACTGGAAAATCTTTTCCCAACCCTTTACTCCGAGGTAACGTCTGCCTCTGAGGTTGAGGTGTGTCTCTTGTATGCAACAGAGAGATGGATCCTATTTTTATTCATTCTGTTACCTATGTTTTTTATAGGTGAATTGAATCCATTGATACTAAGAGATATTGATGGCCAGTGATAGCTAATTCCTGTTATTTTTCGGTGGTAGTGTTTGCATGTTTTCTTTTGGGAATGTTTGCTGGTGTGGGGTTATTTGTTGCCTATGTTTTGTGGCTCCCATTAAAAGCATTGCAACAGTCTGAGTCAGTGTCTATCTAGATCCACAGCAGCAATATCCATGAGCACATTAAAATAAACATTCTTTTGTGCAAATTGTTGTTAAACACTCTTATTTCATTCTTTTAAATGACCTTACGCAATAACTTCTAGAAATATTTCTTTTGAAATAGAGTTTAGCAGCTCAGTGGCAATCTGATAAACACTAGATAAGATAACATGGGGAAATATTTTAAGGAGGTATTCGTTAAAATTATATTTCGCACGACTTACAAGAATGATACAATGGAAACTGCACTGCAAAGCTACAAGGTCTGCCTCTCGTAGAAAAATTTAGATGACAAATTTGAGTATGGGTATGCAAAGCTAGGAAACCATGTGTGAAAAAAATCACTGTTAACATGGATCCAGTTATATAGCACAGAGCAAATCAAAGGCTTAAAGTATAAGAAATGTGTTGTGGAACACATGGTGGTGTGGATAATCATGAGTCAAGCAGCCTCTGGTTCTTAAAATCAATTGTGAGAAACATCATGCTAAATTGGTTTTTAAATATGCTCTATTTCTTCCTTTTTCTAACAACATTGTTTTATAAAAGTGATACCATAAATTCTTGATATTGGAACATTACTATGTTTTATTTAAATTGTACCAACTATAGATATTGCAAGTATTTGTTTTAAAAATTATGGCCTAAATTTTAACACAGTGAAAGGATACTTATTTCTGTCTTTGTTGAAAAAGATTTAGTCATGTGGTTTTGGATTTACAGATAGAAGTATTGTTCAGAAGGTCATCATGGGGAAACTGGGTGATTAATATCACCCTTTTTGATACCACATATTTTGTTTATTTTAGTGAATCAATTACATCCACCTATCAATGAAGCTGTCACAGATAAAGGTTTTTCAGTTGACTGTTCTCAGACAAACATCACATGTACACAAAGAATATTTTTAAATAGTAATTAGTATCTTATTGCTTTTGAGATATAATTAAGTCACTTTCCCCTTCCCTTTCCTACCTCCATTCCCTTATAACTATTTCTCTAGTATCTCTAGAAGTATCTAGTATCTGTCCCATGCCTCTAACTCTAAAGTTGATAACCTCTTTTTCTTTGATTATTAATATATATTTATATGTGTGTGTGTGTGTGTGTGTGTGTGTGTGTGTAGTAGGCAAATACAGGCAGATAGATATTAAACAGATGATTGATAGATAGATAAATAAATAGGTAGATTAATGGATAGAATTTGTTGTCTGTTTTTATTGTTTGTACATATATTGTTTCAGAGCTGACCACTCTGCATTTGACAACATATTAGGGTTCTCATCCTGGGAGAACTAATTCTCCTCCCAGAAGTCAATAGTTGACTATATTTCTCTGTCTAAGGATGGAACCCTACAAAAATTTTCTCCTTTGACATGAATATTTCCATTGATGTTGCCATTGTTTGGGTCTTGTTTGTGCTGCCATTTCTAGGAGAGATGACTTCACAACAGACCTCTTAGTATTCTGGCTCTTTCAGTCATTCTATGGTCTCTTTCCTGAAGTTTCCTAAGCTATAGACGCAGGAGCTATATTATAAATGTGTCCACTCTGGCTAGGCTTTCCTGTGATTTGTTGATCTCTGCATTGTGTCCATTTTTGATTTTCTGTCGTCTCCATTTATTGTAAAAGAGGTTTCTTTGAAGAGATATTGTAGCTACACTTATCTGTGGTTATAAAGATAAAATTTAGATTGTAGCAAGGAATTATGCTGGTCTAGCAACATGATTGTAGTAGATTCTTTCATAACGTTCATGACCTCGCTAGTCCTAGAAGCCTGTCTAGGCTTCGAGTACCTAGCATAATTTCCCTCCTTTTGAGTGGACCTTACTTCCAACTAGACGGCTGTTCGTTGCCACAGACATACAAGTAGCACTTATTGTACCTTATAGATGTCTTGTCATGTTCGTGGTATCTGTGGTTCATATATGTTGCAGCTTGGTAATACTCTTTCCTTCCTTGACAGGTTGCACAGTATCTCTGGACTCATGTAAAGTAGGTCACAGGACACAGGCTTTCTGATTAGATCACTCTCAAATAATTCAATTCTTTTTGTCCTAAGTGTGTAATGTACTCAGCAATATGAGCCCACCTAAACCTCTGAGAAGCAATCAAGGACAACATCCACAGTCTTTACTAATTTGGGGATCACTTGAACTACCAGGACAAATCATTCAAAAGGAGATTTCTAATGCCTAGTACTGGGTTTTGTTATATTATTTTGTATTTACCTGAAGTTATGCACAATGTGTTTGCATACACATTGCTCCAATGTGTGTGTTTATACATACATACCTATATTTATTTCTTAAAGGAAGTTAAACCACTTTGCCTGGCAATTTTCCCCATGAAAATCATAGACCAACAAGCATTATTTGACTTTCTTGAATTCAGAATTCAATTTTCTACTTCATAAATATTAAAGCACAAAATAACATCATGGAAGTATATTAGTTGTTTAAGTGTTTTCTCAGTTTTGTGTTTATTCACTACAAAATTCCATCAAGAAATATGGTGAAAATTTTTAAATATTTTAATCAATTTAAAACTAAGAAAATCCATGATATTTTGTAAAAATAGAATTCTAACGCACTCTTTGATTCTAGGCCGACACATTAGTTTTCCTTGTATACATTAAGAAAATAAGTTATAAAAAAGAAAAGTTGTATTAATATCTTGTCATTAGATACATAAGGGAGAACAATGCATTAACATTCTGTGGTTTTTAATTAAATGCATAATCAAAACTAAGAATTACTGATGTTTTCATAGTAAGAATTACTGATAAATTCTTTCAAGAAATTTTGTATCTTTGATAATAGATAATTGGATACATATATGAACGAGTAGATTAATGATGGGCAGGTGAGTGAAGCCATCAGTAGACCATCACCTAGAAGGGAAGAATAGGATAAAGTATGGATTTGAACTTAGATTATTTGACACTTGATTTATATTACCTATATTAGATATCTAAAATGATTGCAGAGCAACATGAAAGTGAATGTACTTCTAAGATGTTTGAATTTTAAAGGAGAAGCAGTAGATGTGATTCGCAAACAATAGCTTGAAATACTGCTCTGGAGCACAGGAGAAAGCAATTTTTACATTTTTCAACTAGTTATTTCTTATATAGATCAATATACCACTGGTGTTAAATTATCAAGATTTCTGGTTAGCATGTTATAAGAACCTGACAATTTCTCCTGCATATGAGCACAATTATAAGAAAACATAATTAAACTCTAATATGACTCCCTTAGTTGAAATATATTCTTCCCTGATCCCACATTCATCCTTCCTCCCTTCCCCCCATCCCGGTCAACCGAGCTTTCTCCATTCCTCCCCTACTCCCTTCTCTCTAACTCTCTCCCCTTCCAACAACCCTCCCACCCCCCCCCCATGCACCCAAGGTTACCTGGGACTCTTGACTATTTCCTACCTCCTGGCAGATAGCTAAATAATCTTCATCAGGTTCGTCTTCTTATTTAGCTTCTCTAGGATCACGAATAATAGGCTCAAAGACCTTTAATTATGGTTAGAATCCACTTATGAGTGAATACATACCGTGTTCCTCTTTTTGGGTCTGGCTTACCTCACTCAGTAAAGCGTTTTCTATGTCCATCCATTTGCATGCAAAATTCAAGATGTCATTATTTTTTACCGCTGAGTAAAACTCTAATGTGTATATGTTCCACACCTTTTTTAACCATTCTTCTATTGAGGGGCACCTAGGCTGTTTCCAGGTTCTGGCTATTACAAATAGTGCTGCTATGAACATAGTTGAACAAACGCTTTTGTAGTATGTTTGGGCATCTCTAGGGTATATTCCCAAGAGAGGAATTGCTGGGTCCTGAGGGAGGTTGACTCCCAGTTTCCTGAGAAACCGCCACACCGATTTCCAAAGTGGCTGCACAAGTTTGCATTCCCACCAACAATGGATGAGTGTTCCCCTCATTCCACATCCTCTCCAGCATAGGCTATCATTGGTGTTTTTAACTTTAGCTATTCTGACAGGTGTAAGATGGTATCTCAAAGTGGTTTTGATTTGCATTTCCCTGATCGCTAAGGAGGTTGAGCATGACCTTAAGTGTCTTCTAAGTGTCAACTAAGGGAGTCATATTAGAGTTTACAGGAAACTTGATTATATATGGGATCCCAGGTCCAAGGAGAGATCCCCAGATTGTTCTCTGGACAGAGGAGGGGGTGCCTGAACCGGCCTTGGCCCGTGACTATACTGATGAATATTTTGCTTATCACCATAGATCCTTCATCTGGCGTTGGATGGCGATACAGATGGAGGCCCGCGTTGGAGCACCGAACTGAGCCCCCCCAAGATCCAAATGAGGAGCAGAAGGAGGAAGAAAATGACGAAGGACTGCGGGGGATACTATCACCCACTGATACAAGGGGTCGGATCTAATGAGAGTTTACCAAGGCCAGATGGACCGTGACTGAACGAGCATGTGGTCCAGCCAGATTCTCTGAATGTGGCCGTATTTTCTGAATGTGGCTGGCCTGCAGTCTTACTGAGAAGCCATTGACAATGACACTGGGACTGGTTTCCTCTGCATATACTGGATTTTTGGGATCCAGTCTGTTTGGATGCTCACCTTCCTGGACCTGGAGGGAGGGGGGGAGGAACTTGGACTTCCCACAGGGCAGGAGACCCTGACTGCCCTTGGGGACAAAGAGGGAGGAGAAGAGGGAGGGGGGGAGTGGGAGGGCGTTGGGAGGAGGGGCGTAAATGGAAACTTTTTATAATTTAATAAAATTACTTTCAAAAAAAAAAAAAGAAAACATAATTAATAGAGTGTACTTCACGTGGTGTTGTAGTTACCATTATCTTATTATGGGATGAGATGTGGGTGGAAAAGTATTTAACTGGAAGGGAGTGTAAGGGAAGGCAGCAGGACCAGGGAAAGATGGACAGATGGGTGCAAGTTTTTATTTCCTTTGGCCATGATTTCTTTTTTACATCTCCATCAAAAGCTGGCCCAATTACATACGGCTTACACATAGTTCAAAAGA